>NC_021166.2:30495774-30516871 GCF_000331145.2 Cicer arietinum
TCGTTTCACCTCAAAAAACCAGCTCTTCCATCTTTGGCATTAGTCAGTTTTTGAACTTTCCCACTACTGCTGGCCCCTCTAACCAATCTGTTGATCCCCTACCCTCTGTATCATCCTCTTTTGCTTCTATTCCATCCATCTCTACAATGCCTATTCCTTCCAACACCGTTGTTGCTACCACTTCTCAACCCTCCGCTCACCTTCACTCTACTCCCACCTTAGCTGCACCCTCCAACTCTGACATTATGGCTGCTCTACAAATCATCATGGCAAGAGAAGTTCAACACGATCAAGAGACTGCTTTACTCAGAACTTGGATGGCTGATCACCTTGCTCCCGAGCTGGGAATTCCACCTCCGCCTCCTCATCTGATTCCACCTCCTTCTCAAGTCCCTCATCCTGGAACATCCTCCTCCTCAGAAGGATCTTCTCCCTCCCTAGCTTCTTAGTTATTTAACTGTTGTCTTTTTGTATGACAAAGGGGGAGAATTAAGTTAGATTTATTTTGTCAAAGCTTCATTATGTAATTCTGCCAATATTGATGTATCTCTGCCAATACTGATGTATCTTTGCCTTTTTTAATGAAAAACTAGTTTATTACATACAATGTCTTAAATTCTGCTAAATTAAAAAATGCACAAATTGAGGGGGAGCTGTTGAAGCTCTTTATATTAGAATCAGAATTAAAATCTAAATTAACATGTTTGTCATCATAAAAAAGGGGGAGATTGTTGAGACAAACTCTATATTTAAAGTTTTGATGAAAATAAACAAAGGTTAATTAAGAAAGTTAATTTTGATTCTAAAATGTTATGTTAATTTAACATGTGTCTTTGAGTGGATTTAATTAATATCAGAATCAAGCAAATCAAGAAAAGACAGCAACAAGATCATTATGCATCATAACAGAGAATGATCTCCAGCTTCAACAACTGTCCATCACAGCATATTGGTCAAACCTTTTCTATCTCCTTGATAAAGAGTCTGCCCTGGAAATTATTCATATCTAATCAGTACATGGCAAGGAACAAGTAGGAATCATCCAGACTCAAAAAGGTTATTTGATCTCAAAGATCAAAGGACTCAAAGACAGACAAAAGTCATGACAGTCTGCAAACTCCAAAAATCAAATGTCAAGAAAGTTCGATCAATCTAGACATATGACAAGACAATTACAAAGGAAATCCAGAACGTTTAAAACGAGAACTCTAGAATGATTATTGAAGCTCAAGAAAGTTCAAACTGACAAACCAAGAACGTTAATCATTCTCCGTTTTCTGCACAAAGACAACAACTCTGTTTCTTCTCCAAATTGATCTGTAATTCATCTCCAACATTCTCAAGCTACACTCAAGACTCAAGACAGATAGTGTACCATCCAAAATCAATAAAGAAACGTCAAGAGTATTTTCTAAAAAGGACAGAGTTGCTTTAAATGCTAAACCATTAAAGTCAAAAAGCTATTTCAAAGAAGGATTATTTTTATTCTAAAAATAATGTTCCAGTCAAAAAAGCAGAGTCTCTCCAACAGCTCTTGTACTTTCATTATGTGCCTCTACAACCTATAAATAGAAGGCCAATATCCCGATTCAAGGCAAGAAATTCAAGTGCTTCGAAATCCATAATCAATCATATACATACTTGAAATTCTGCAAAAACAGAGACAATCATACTCACTAATTTCTGCGAAACAGTTGCTGGTTTTTACTTATCAAATAGTTTGCGCAATTATCATTAGATCCTTTGTAAAGAATCAATTCTCAAACAAGAGTTGAGAAATTTCAGATTCTGTCAAAACAATCAAATTGTAAAAACTCAAACTATAAGAGTTTCTTTATAGTTTGTTTTAAGATTTCTTCCTATCAAGGTTAGATAGGTGCTGATATTGCTTTCTGGGTAGAAAGCATTAGAGGTTGAAATAGATCAAGGTTGATCTAAGACTAGGTGTTGTAAGTTCACTAAAGCTCGTTTACACTTAGTGGAAAATCTCACAGTGTGAGGACTGGACGTAACCCACGTTGGGTGAACCAGGATAAAATCCTTGTGTGGTATTCTCTATCCTATCTCTTTATTTATCATACTGAATTAATTAAAACATAAACTGATTTTCTGTTTTCAACTAATCAAGGAACGTTCTCCGTTTTACTACTAAAACCAAGAACGTTCTCCGTTTTCTGTTTTCATAACCAAGATCAATCTTGAGTTATTTTCTCAAGTTTTAACAGGAATTTTTAAAAGGTACATTTACAATTCAAACCCCCTTTCTTGTAAATCGACATTATTACTTCAGTCCCCCCATTTTATTTCTCCCTAGTTTGGGCCCCCCGAACAAAATTTTGGTCCAAAATTTGATGAAGTGTCATTTTTTAAAGCCACATTACACCATTTACTATCATAGATTTCAGGTACAATTGTTGCAGAACGAGATCTTAAGACATTGTGTGACTTAAATAAACGTAAAAAAAATAAAATTTCGTCAAATTTTGAACTAAACTTCTGTTTGAAGGACCAAAACTGGAAAAATAAAATAAAATGATGGACTACTTTCACAATTCAGCTAAAATAGAGGGACCAAAACTGCAATTAAGCATTTAATTTATATAATATTTCATCGATTTTAATTTTAAAAATATGAGGTCTTTTTATTAAATAAAAAAAAAATTGAGAATTTTTTATTAAATAATTTCTTTTTGTTTTTTAAAGAAACCTAAATCACTTGCTTTAATCTTCTTATTTTTGGGCTTGCCTTGGAAAAATGGAGCTAAATCATTGCCATTGGGAACTTTATTAATTAAGTAAATGCATCTCACTACACTGAATCATTTGCAAAATTGGTAGAATTACCTCTTATTGGAATGATGATAATTGTGTTGTTTTCTTTATTAAGAATAATAAAACTACTACAACTTCCAAGCATATAAGAATTAAATTCCACATAGTTATAGAGATGTTTGATAACAGTGAGATTTTTGTCAACCATATTTCTATATAAAAAAAAAAAACATGTTTGTTGACCCCTAAATAAAGTGCTTAGACCTATAGTGATGTGGATTTGGATGCTTCTACGTGGGATTGAAGATCTAAATAAGTGGTTTCTTTAATTAAATTTGCAAAATAAAAAGGGAAAAAACCAAAGATGGACTCAGACCTATAATGATATGTATTAACTGGGTCAATATATTTCTTTGATAGAGTTTTTATTCAACTTAAAAAAAATCATATTTGTTTAATTATTTAATAATATATAAATTATATATAAAGTACTACTACAATTCGAATTATGTCCATTAATGTTTATTTTTATTCGATACTTAATAATTAGGTTTTTTATTCAACCGAGATATTACTAAACTGTCTTTATACTGATACGACTAGCCAAATTCGACCAAAGAGTAAGTTATCTAATTTTTAGTTGTCCATAACACTCATACGTTAAGTGAACTCTAGTTTGTATTGTGACATATGGAATATGTTGTGTCCAATCAAAATCTTTTGCAGTCTTTAGTATCAAATTATTCGTATGAGTGTTACAAACTGTTAGAACCAAGTTGATTGGAAGAAAGTATGATACTTATTTGTTTTGATGATAACAACATTATTTTGTGGAAACAAATTAAAACACTAATGTTATGTTTTAGTGTATATTTTATCAGAACATGTAACTTTATATGAGTTCACACGGCATCCTCTGATGTTTGATCTAAGTTAAACAAACACCAACACTCTACAATTGAGATCAATATTCTAAATTTGGCGAGCACACTTTAAACGTGCCTATGGTGAATCTGTAAGTGATTGTCTGCCTCTGATAATCACAACAAGCATCTAATCTTTGTGCCTCTAATTATCACAACACGTATTTGATCATCTGACTATGATAATAGTCAATACTCTAATAAGCCAACACTTTAATAATAGTCAACGTTATGATAAGTTGACACTCTGAAAAGTCAATGCTCTAAAGAAGACAAAACGTTTGTGCACCCTCTGCTAAACACCCTAAAGGTGTATGCGACATGCTCCGATCATAAAATCCTATGCTCTTTTTGTCTCTATATCAAGATTCTCAGAATCAATTTCCAGGTTATTGTTAACAAGGTTTAATAGCAAATCAATCTTAGAAGATTTTATGGGAAACTTCATAATACATGCTGAATTTTTGCAATCTGGACAATGGCTATAAACTCTAAAAATATCTATAAAAGAACGTGAGACTTTTATTGACAAGTACAAGCAACAACGTACAACAATAATCACTATACATTAATTTCTACACTTTTGTTCTTTATCTTTTGTCTTGTCTAAGTGCTGAGAAATTTTTTCTAAGAGTACAACATTGTAAAAACCCTATTTTGAGAGTTATTCAGAAAACCCTTAAACCTGTTCTTTTGTAACCTAGCCCGATAATGATTTCATCGCTCAACAACTTGATTGTACTCAAACTAGAAGGTTCAAAATATTTGAACACAATCAATTTGACTAGTAGGTATTTAGTGGAAGTGTAATTCAATTGATGAATTAGTGGATTAAATTCTTCAAGTTGAAGGGACTGAACGTAGCTACCGTGTTGGTGGTGAACCATGAAAAATCGAATGTATGGCTTTGTTTTTATTGGATCTTTTATTTTCACTATTTTATGATAAAACCATTTTAAATTAACACACAATTCAAACCTCTCATTTATTATGTTTCTCATTCTACAATTGACATTAGAGCTTAGTCTCAAAGTTGAGTACTTAACCGCTTTGAGTAAAGATATGTGTTATTATAACTAACTCTGGTGACGAAGTCACATATGGAAACGTTAATAGGCCTCCTCTGTTTGATGGAAAGAGATTTGAGTACTGGAAAGAGATGTTCAAAATTTCTACATCGTTCATGATCCTGAACTCTAGGACATAATTGAATATGGTTATGAGGCTCCAAAGACGTTGTTGGTGTTGAAATATCTAGAAAGAATCTCAAAGTTGATCAGAAGAAACAATACGAGATGCATCTTAAAGCCATAACTTTCATGATGAATGCTATCACTTTGAAAGAGTTAAAAAAAAATGCAGCAACAAAGACAATCAAAGAGTACCTTTGATGCTCTGGCTCTCAACTACGAAGGAAATAAGCAAGTACACGAGGTTAAAGCAAATTTACTAGTCATGATGTATGAACTCTTCCAGATGAAAGAAGATGAAAACATTGAAACAACGTTTGCTAGATTCCAAACTCTAGTTTTGGAATTAAAGGTTTTCCCAAAGAGTTACACTATGTCTGACCACGCCAAGAAAATCCTCAGAAGTCTTCCTAACAAGTGGAGACCAAAGGTAACAACAATTCAAAAGGCTAAAATTTAAACAAACTACCTCTAGAAGGACTGATGAGTTCACTCAATTCCCATGAGATTGAACTGGTTGTAGATGAGCCCAACAAGAAGTCAAAGTCATTGGCTCTCAAATCCAAAGATAAGGAAACAAACTCCAAACCCCAAGCTATAGAAGATTAGAGGAAAGAAAATTGGACAATTGGAGTGATACCTCAGATGATGAAGCATTGTCTTGTATCTTAAGAAAAATTCATCGCATGTAGAGGAACAAGAATAAATTTTTTCCCGAAAGAGATTTTAGACGATCCCAAAATAACATAGAAGATAAGAAGCATGCAAACATTGCTCTTATGACAAATATAAAGTTTCAATAACTCAAGAAATAGGGGTTTAAATTGTCTTATGGTTTGTTAAAGCAATTTTTAAATTTAACCGTAATTTGGTGAATAAGGCAATTTGGAAATTGAAAGCAAAGAGAAAATAAAAAATAACACACCAGGAATTTTATACTGATCCACCACCAACTTGGTTGACTACGTCTAAACATTTTTCTTCAATCAGTTAAGTTTACTCAACTTTCTGGTTACACATGCAACACATTGGGGCAAACACAACAATCACTAATGGCCAAATTACAAGTGTTTGTTTGGTTTTTGTTTGAGTCTCAATGAGAGGATATGTATGTGTCTAACAATATCTAACACTTAGATGAATATGTGTTTGTACAAATGTTCAACGTACAAACAATAATTAGATTTGAGTATGTTGATCAAAGTGTTTGATGTTCAAATTAGGATCAATATTGTTTGTATCAATGTTCTTCAAACTTCCAAGTCCATAATTTCTTCAAAGTATTTGATGTTGTTCATCAATTCTATTTAGACTTAACTTTTCAAATTTTCTCATATTTTTTTTTTGCAAAGTAGTTTCATAAGAATTTTTGTAAGATTTTTCAATTACAGTTATGTTGTTCTTGATGCTAAAACAAAAAGAATTCATTTTATAGATGCAATTCTGAATGTTTGTCTTGCTTCATTATTGCATTGAAACATTGCCTTATTTCAATTTTTTTCTTTTTTGGATCGTTACTTTGAACCGGTGTGTTGCTGTGTTGTTTCACTTTTGACCGTTACTGCATATTTCAAATTTTTGTTGTTGTTGTTGTTGTTGTCAATGATGAACCTTTTGCAAACCGTTTACACCAATAAAAAAATACTTACCCAATATTTTCATTATGTGCAATTTGGTAGGTAACCGACTGTAACATTCTTTGTATTTTTCCAATACTTTTTTTGAGTTTATTTACATCTTTCATGATAAGTATTAGAGGCAAAATTGCCAGTATCAAGATCAGAGGCAACATTTTCCTGTCATAGAGTATGATCTAGAATTCTCTAGATTTCATCAAAAACACATATTCCAAGTCATACACAATTTCAAGAATTGTTGACCTTCATTAGAGGTATTGACTTTTTTTAGAAACATTGACTTTTTGTCATAGGCATTGACTTTATGTAAATTGAATCTGACGCATTGACTTTTTGTCAGACACGTTGACTTATGTCAAAGTCATAAGTATGAAAGCCATAGTTATTGTGTAAATACCAGAAGTATAAGAGTTAGATTGGAGTATGTCAATATCAAAAGCAACGTCTGATGTTAATGTGTGAATATCATAGGCATAGTTAATAATCTGCTTGTGTTGAATTACTTTTAGAGGCAGAGACAACTTACCAAAACATGTTGTATATTAAGTCATAGTGAGTTTATCAGACTAGGCATTTCCTAGCCATCAAATGGCGCATTTCCTCTTATTGTGTTGTTTCCTCTATTCATTGCATTTCCTCTAATATGTCATTTCTTCTGATCATTGTGTTTCCTCTGATCTGTGCGTTTCTTCATATCATTGTGTTTACTCTGATCTATGTGTTTCCTCTGATTAGTGTGTTTCCTTTGATCTATATGTTTCTTCTAATCATTGCATTTCCTCTTATCTGTGTGTTTTCTCTGATTAGTGTTTCCTCCGATCATTGTATATCCTCTGATCTTTGTGTTTCCTCATATCAGTGTGTTTTCTCTGAATAATGCATATCCTATGACTAGTAGTACCCTTTGATTTTACTCGTTTCCTCTAACTTTTTGACATTTCCTCTAATTTGTTCTTGGGAGTTGAATGTACCTGTTTGTTCTATTTTCCAACACACTTATTTTAGAGCAATAGTACAATTAATTGTTCTCACAAACTTCTTTTTGTTATCAATAAAACTAGATGAAAATGTTCTCCAAAACTATTTTGGTTCTAACATGATACACACTCTAATTTTGACGACAAATTTGTTGATGAAGAAATTGAGGCATTATTTTTTCTATCTCGTAATGAACTTATTGAAATAAATACACTTCTCTTAAAAAGGAGTTTGAAAACCTAAAAAGAGAAAAAGCATTTGAAGTACTTCATGAAAACAACATAGATATAAGCAAACAAGTATCTATGATCTATGGTGTTAGAGGAAACAATAAATGTCCACTATAAGAAAATATTCGTAGAGCTACGGAAAACTACCCACAAATCTCAATTCGTGGATAAATTATTGAATATCTACGGAAAATACGTGAGTAAGTTTGTTATTGAATAAATTAATTTTTTTTTAATTAGATTTCAGAGTTAGTCCGTAGGTAAAATTAAAAAAAAAAATCCATGGGTAAAGTTTAAAAAAATACAACTCAACTTAAGTTGCCAAAATTTCATCGTATTTTTTTTACCACTGATTCTCTGTAGGTAAATGAAGAGAATAATGTTAAGTTGTTTACGGATTGTCCATGGGTAAAGTAAAAGTGAAGTTTTGTTATTATTTTATTTTTACAAAAGAAAAACTTATTATTTACCCAACAAAAGTAAATGAGAAGAAATTAAGCCGCTTGCTTCAGGCATCTATAGAACCAACAAAAGTAAATGAGAACTAACCCGTGTAAACCATGTAAATGAGAACCAACAAAAGTAAATAAGAACAAAGTCGTTTGCTTCTCGCAAAACCCTTTCCTTCCAATTGCCTCAGCGCCTATACAACCAATCAGATTACCGCCGCCGGTCAGAGCTCTCTGGCCACCAATTCAAGGTCTCATTCACCAGTTCTCTTGTTCTCTATGTAGTTTTGTCGTTCCGTCTCTCTCTTGTTTGTTCTCTCTCGTTCACTCTTTATTTCACTCTTGCTCGTTGTCGTTATCTTGTTTTCTCTCTCTAATTTGTTCTATTTTCATGATTACTTGTTGTGTAAATGAATGTTTATTAATTGATTTGAAAATCCTAACTCGTTCTCTCGTTTTATTTTTTCACAGCTCATTCAAATCATGAACATCTCATTTTACAGATAAGAGCTTGAAAATCTCTAACTCTATTAGTTTAATCCTTCTTGTGTTTGGTTTCCAACTCTGCTGATTTACTTGATTACTGGTGATCTGCCTTTTTTTTTGTTCATATATATTTGAAAAAAGGTTAATTAAAGCATTGAGCTGCATTAACTTAATTTACTTGATTTACTTAAAGCATTACAAGATGATAATGTGTAATGGAATACCAAATTGTTAATTAACCAAATTGTTACTTAAAGCATTGAACTATTAATTTACTTGATTTACTTAAAGCATTGAGTTGTTGTTCATTTTTTCTATATATGTTTGAAAAAATGTTAATTAAAGCATTGAGCTGCATTAACTTGATTTACTTAAAGCATTGCAAGATGCTAATGTGTAATGGAAGACCAAAATGTTAATTAACCAAATTGTTACTTAAAGCATTGAGCTGGTGATTTACTTGATTTACTTAAAGCATTGCAAGATGATAATGTGTAATGGAAGATCCAATTGTTAATTAACCAATTTGGTACTTAAAGCATTGAGCTGGTGATTTACTTGATTTCCCTAAAGCATTGAGTTGCTTCTCATTTTTTCTATATATGTTTGAAAAAGGGTTAATTAAAGCATTGAGCTGCAGTAACTTGATTTACTTAAAGCATTGTAAGATGATAACGTGTAATGGAAGGCGAAATTGTTAATAACCCAAATTGTTACTTAAAGCATCAAGCTGGATTTATTTAAAGCATTGAGCTACTGTTCATTTTTTCTATATATGTTGTGTTGTGTATGATGGGCATAAGAGATCTACTACCATTATAGCTGAACTATAAGGTGTTAATTTCGAAAGGGAGGTGCCTAACTATTTTAAAAGATCTTTGGGGAGCTTTTCATAATAATCCTAATTCTATCATAATAGTAAGTTTCTCATATGGTATTATTCGTATTTAGTACTAATTTTGTATTTTAAATGGAAATTTGCTAGTAATTTTGATCGAATTTTCGTGTTCGTAATATAAGTGTAGTTATTGTGTTAGATTTTGTAATTTTAGTTTTCAAGAGTTTAATGTCTGCTTAAGATTTAAGATATGCAAATTGGAGAACTGAAACTAGAGAATGCATTAGGAGCTTAAATATCGTTAATGTTTACTTTTACAAGAACTCCATTAGACTTTATATATTGAATTCGACTTATGGGAAATGAGTTTTTTCATGTTGAGATTTTACACGATTTTTGTCGTGTGAAATTTGTTTATTTCACTCTTCATATATTTCGAATGTTATGAATATTAACAAGATATAAATTGTTGACTTGAGCATGTCATATGAAATTCTAAAAGAACAGGATCTATAAAATTTGTTTAGCCTAAGGAGTCGAAACCGGGAACATGTAACGTTGTAATGGCTTATTATCTTTATTAAATAATTTGTAATCATTCACATAGGTAGTGTTGTTGTGGTTGAAACATTACTGGCTGAACAACTACTACCTTGTAAGAGTTGATGTGGTTGGAAGGAAATTTCTTAAACTTCGAATCAAGAGGAAATAGAGGAGGTCACACGTTTCTAATTTCAATTCTCCTCAAAGAATAAATGCAAGAGAAAACGAAAAATAGAGTAAATTGTATCAATATATCCACTTTTGCCTTTAAAAAAAATAAAGAAGAGTAAATTACGAACAAATAATTTGTGTATCTTTCACCATTTATTTATAGTAATTTCATTTGTATTATAGTGAAGATGTCACTTTTTAGTACTTTTTTCCTTTTATGTTTATTTTTTTTATTTTCAAGATTAAACATAATTTCAGTAAAATTTATATATTTGAAAAATATTTGTTATTGACATTCAAAATGATTGCATTTTTATTTTGTTATCTATACCTTTTTATTATATTTTGTTATCTATACTTTTTTGAGTAATAACTTGTTTGAGATTTGTATAGATATCCTATTTGATATGTAAAATTACATATTGTTAAGGAGTTCCATCGCTCCTCCATCTTGTGTGTTTTGATGTTAACAAAGGTATTTTGTGAAAATAATTTATTGCACTAATTGCTTCATTAAGTTTGCAGAAATTCGAATAGGAAAATCAAAGGAAGCGACCATAGGATAACGCCAAAATATATCACCAGAGGATACCATTAGAGGATATCACTAGAGGAAGTGACCAGAGGAAGTAAAAATTGTGGCTCTGAAGAATTATGTACCTCTAAATAATTTTGTGACTCTGAAGATTCAATGTGCCTCTGAAGATATAATACGCCTCTAAAGATTTAGCATGCCTCTAGAGTTTTATGCATCTGATTAACCGTCCATGTATGATGGCTCTAATTAATAATAAATGTAGGATGCCTCTTATGAAAGGTACTTGTAGGATGACTCTGAAAAACAGTAACTTCAGCACGCCTCTGATGAACAATAACTTTATCATTCTTCTGATGAACAATATTTTTTAGCATGTCTCTGAAGTATAAAGTCATTGACTTCAAGCAACACAACATAAGTTTGATAATGCAACAAAGGTGAATAGAACTAAAATTGAATTTAGTGGGATACAAAAATAAATTATTTTAAAAAATGTTAAATAAGAGTATAAATTTTAAAGATATAAAGTAAAAATTTTAAATTTATATTGAACTCACTTCTTATTAAAAAAAAGGCTAAATTACATCTGTGGTCCCTTAACTTAATTTCAGGTAACGTTTTAGTCCTATATCTTTTTTTTTTCCGACTTAGTCCTTTATTAAATTTTAAGTGACAATTCGATATTTTATGTTTTAAAATTTCAACAATGTTATCATTTTTTATACAAAAATTAAAAAAAGAAATTCAATCAAAACTCATAAAATTAATTATATTCTTCAATATAATACAAATTTCATCAAATTCGTAACGCAAATCTTTAAATAAACTCATATTTTCATACTCTATTTGATATTGTTAGGAATAAAAGACTAAATCGGGAAAAAAAAAAGAAAAAGATAAAGGACTAAAACGTTACCTGAAATTAAGTTAAGGGACCACAGATTGTAATTTAGCCTAAAAAAAATTATAAATATTTAGTAGGGAGGGTTTTTCTTTTTTAATAATACCTCATTTATTGCAAATCAGCGATTAGGGCCCACAATACAAACAGGAAAAGAGTCAAATCAAGTACAATTGAGCTTAAAATCGCAAGCTTTTACTAAGTTATGTGTTGCCCAATTGCAATTACGATTAGCAAAAACAAAAGTGGTGTTCTCCATCTGAGCTGCAAGCTCACTACAGTGTTGAGCCAAAATCCCCGATACTTATTTGGGTAGGTCTTTGAATTCCAATACACACTTTAAAAACATGATTAGTTGTTACAATACGGCGCTTGCAACGAGGATAAATTAGTGGACAAGTTACCCTTTTTTCTATAGATTATGGCGTACTGAAATCGAATTGTGGAAAATCCGCCAAATAAGACGGACCTGCTTTGGTGGAATATTAAGCTCCAAAGTTTGGTTCTAATTAGTTATTACTAATTTGAAATTCGATAAATCTAGAACTATGTAGAATTTTTATGTAATAATTTAGAAGTGTTTTAATTATAGAAATTTGTAGGAAGTATCTAGAAGTGGGTATTAATTAAGAAGTTCAAAGAAATGTGTTTAGAGTTTTCTATTTGTATTTATAAATACTTTATTGTATTTGTCATTAAGCATCAAACAAATTAAGAGTTTTCTATTAGAAATACCTTCATTTCTCTAACAAAGTGGTATCTAGTGAGGGTTGAGAAATGACGACTCGTGATTACACTATTTTCTACTTTCCTCTTCTAAAGAAAGAGAATTATAAAAGATGGTGTATTCGCATGAAAGCATTGCTTGGCTCTCAAGGTGTATGAGAAATTGTTGAAAAAGGCTATGATGAGCCACAAGATGAAGAGGGATTGTCTCAAGTTGAGAAGGAGGTTTTGGCAAAGACAAGGAAGAAGGATCAACAAGCTCTTACTATTATTCATCAATGTTTGGATGATTCTATGTTTGAGAATGATGCCGATGCTACGAATTCAAAGGAAGCTTGGAAGAATTTGAAAAAAATCACTCCAAGGCATTGACAAAGTGAAGAAGATAAGACTTCAATTTTTAAGGGGAGATTTCGAAGCTTTGAAGATGAAGGATTCCGAATCAATTTCAGATTATTGCTCAAGGGTGAAGACAATTGTTAATCAAATGAAGCGATATGGAGAGAAGATATAAGTTATTCATGTAGCAAATAAAATTCCTCATTCCTTGACTCCGAAGTTCGATTATGTGGTGTGCTTTATTGAGGAATCGAAAGATCTTGACTCAATGTCCATTGAGGAATTAGAAGGTTCATTGCAAGCTCAAGAAGAAAGAATGATGAAAAGGAAAAAGGAGCCATTAGAGCAAGTTTTCAAGATCAAATCTTCGTTGAAGGATGATAGAGGATTCCATAGTCAAAGCGGACATGGACATGGACATGAACAAGGAAGAGGACGAGGATGTGGTCGTGGCCAAGGAGGAAGAGGAAACGGTTTCAATCGTGAATCAAACTACGAAGAAAGAAGTCGCTCATCAGCAATAATTTGTGGAAGAGGAAAATATTATGGCTATTATCAAAGTGAAAGGAGGTATGACAAATCTAAAGTTGAATGTTATAATTGTCGTGAATTTGGCCATTTTTCTTGGGAATATCGTAATGATCCTAATCAAGAGGAAGAAGATGCTAATCTTATTGATGAAGATGAAGAGTCAACTTTGTTGCTAAAACTCAAGGAAGAAGAGAGAGATGTTAATAGTTTATGGTACTTGGACAATGGTGCAAGTAACCATATGTGTGGATGCAAAGAGAAATTTGAGGAGCTTAATGAAAAGATGAATGGAAATGTTTCCTTTGGAGACTCATCAAAAGTGAAAATTGAAGGAAAATGTACGATTCTAATCTCTTCTAAAGATGAGAGCCATAAGTTGATTAGTGATATATACTATGTGCCAAAATTAAAGAGTAATATTTTGATTTTGGGTCAATTTATTGAAAAAAGGCTATGAAATTCTCATGAAAAATAAACATCTTTAGCTTAGAGATCAAAATGACAGTTTAATTGCTAAAGTTCTTATGTCAAAAAATAGAATGTTTATCTTGAACCGAAGAACTATTGAAGCAAAATGTTTGAAGATGAGTGTCCAAGATGAAGCATGGTGTTGGCATATGAGGTATGGCCACTTGAACTTTGGTGTACTTAAAATTATGGGAGAAAGCAATATGGTTAAAGGGATGCCCTCAATCAATCATCCAAATCAATTGTGTGAAGGTTGTCTTCTTGGCAAGCAAGCTAGAAAAAGTTTCCCTAAAGAAGCCAAATCAAGAGCAACTAAGCCAAAAAGTTTCCCTACTGACTTGTGGACCAACCAATCCATCTTCATTTGGTAAGAGTAAATATTTCATTCTCTTTATTGAAGATTTTAGTAGAAAAACTTGGATTAATTTCTTAAAACAAAAATCAAAGCTTTTGTTGCTTTCAATAACTTCAAAGCTTTTGTAGAGAAGGAGAGCGATCATGAAACCAAAGCTTTGAGATCTGATCGAGGAGGTGAGTTCACTTCGAATGAGTTTAATGAATTCTGTCCAACTCATGGAATTCATCGTCCATTAACAGTTTCTTGTGCGGTCTACTTGGCAAATCGCTCTTTGACTTCAAATGTCAATGACCAAACCCCTCTAGAAGAATGGAATGGAAGGACGTTTAGTGTTAATCACTTGTGTGTCTTTGGGAGCATAGCATATGCACATGTTCCATAACAAGAAAGATCCAAACTTGATGATCGAAGCATAAAACATGTACTTGTTGACTATGATCCACATTCTAAAGGTTACAAGTTGTAGAACACATGCAACAATAAGGTAGTAGTGAGTCGTGATGCTGAATTTGATGAAGATGCTACATGGAATTAGGAGGGTCAAGAAGAAACAAACTATTATTTCCTTCCATATTTTGAGGAAGATCAAGAGCCCACAACAGCAGTTCAAGATGCAACTCCAACTTCTTTACCTCCTCCTTCACCTACTTCTCTATGAGACCAAGTAAGATGAAAGATATAAAAGTCATTTATGAAAGGTCAACTGAAATTACTCTTGACCTTGAAGAGTTGTATTGTCTCTTGACGGAAAATGAGCCATTAAATTATGGAGAAGCAGTGAAAGATAAAAGGTGGAGACAAGCCATGGATGAGGAGATCAAATCAATTATGAAGAACAACACTTGGGAATTAGCAACTCTTCCAAAAGGCCATAAAGCAATTGGATTCAAATGGGTGTACAAGGCTAAAAAGAATTCTAATCGAGAGATTGAAAAATACAAAGTAAGACTTGTTGCCAAATGCTACAAACAAAAACATGGGGTTGACTATGAAGAAGTTTTTGCAGCAGTTACTCGCATGGACACTATTCGTTTCCTAATATCTGTAGTAGCTCAAAATAAGTGGAAACTTTATCAACTTGATGTAAAATCGGTATTTCTAAATGCCTATCTTAAAGAAGAGGTCTATGTTGAGCAACCAATGAGGTACGTGATTAAAGGACATGAAGATAAAGTTTTAAGACTGAGGAGAACATTGTATGGATTAAAGTAAGCCCCAACAACATGAAATAGTCGCATCGACAAATACTTTCAAGACAATGGGTTTTCTCGCTGTCTTAATGAATATGCTCTTTATATCAAAGTTTGTGATAATGGAGATATTTTAATTGCTTGTCTCTATGTGGATGATTTTATATTCACTGGGAACAATCCAAGTTTATTTGAAGAATTCAATAAGGCTATGGCGCTTGAGTTCGAGATGACTGATATTAGGCCCATGTCATACTACTTAGGCCTAGAAGTAAAGCAATTGGAAGAAGGTATATTTATTTATCAAGAAAATTATGCAAATGATGTTTTAAAAAAATTTAAAATGTTTGATTGCAATCCAGTGAACACACCAATGGAGAGCAGATTGAAGTTGTCAAAGTTTGAAGATGGACAAAAAGAGGACCATTCCTTTTTCAAAAGCCTCGTTGGAAGCCTATGATACTTAACATGTACAAGGTCCAATATTTTATATGTAGTTGGAGTAATGAGTCGTTTCATGGAAGCTCCTACTACTACACACATGAAAGTCACTAAGAGGATACTCCACTACCTTAAAGATACGCTTGATTATGGACTATTTTATTCTTCTTCTAATGATTTTAAACTATTTGGATTTTGTGATAGCGGCTTTACGGGAGATATTGATGATAGAAAGATTACTAGTGGCTTTATATTTTTCATGGGGGTTTTTCGTGGAGCTCAAAGTAGCAACCTATTGTCGCACTTTCAATATGTGAGTCAGAGTATTTAGCAGCAACATCTTGCACTTGTTATGTCATTTGGCCAAGGAGATTATTGGATGAACTTCATATGCCACAAAAAGAAGCTATTGATATTTGTATAGACAACAAGTCTACACAATCACTTACAAAGAATCCAATGCTTCATGATCACAACAAGCACATAGACACAAGGTACCATTTCATTAGAGAATGCATTGCCAAAAACGAAGTTGAGCTTAAATACATAAAGACTCAAGATCAAATTGCAGATATTTTTACAAAGCCGTTAAAAGTTGAAGACTTCAAAGGCTAAGAGAAAGACTTAGAACGAAGAAGAAAATTTCAAATTAAGGGGGAGAATTGTTATTACTAATTTGAAATTAGATAAATCTAAAACTATGTAGAAAATAGTGGGAAGTATCTAGAAGGGCCTTTTAATTAGGAAGCTCTTAGAAATTTGTCTAGAGTTTTCTATTTGTACCTATAAATATCTCATTGTACTTGACATTAAGCATCAAGCAAATTGAGAGTTTTCTTTTAGAAATACCTTCCTTTCTCTAAACTATATAGACTACTGGATAGGCTTGAGAGTTTTGCATTTTCCACTATTTGATACCATAGTATCCTGATTTTACAAAATAGGTCCCATCTTTGGACCCACCCCAAATGAGTGAATCTTCATGGTTGATGTTAATAATGGGAATTTGGCCAATCTGGTTCCCTTCAAAAGGAAGAAAGATCTCCTTTAGAGTGTCATTATCCCATTTAAGCACATTTGGTTACATCAAATCCTTTACAGAGGCACCATTCTCAATCCTTAAGTAACTACCCTTTTTGATGACCCAAGAGGTGTTGTGAATACTTTGCCACAGAAAATTAGGATAGTACCCAACCTTTGGTTTGATGATGTTAGAAGTAGAGGATAGTATCTAGCTCAAAGGACTGAGGAAACCAGTGAGTTTGGGCAGACTAACAAGCTCCAAAATCGCTAAGCTATAAGGGCTTCATTAAAAGCTCTCATAGTCTTAAAACTGAGTTCACTAAATGCTTTTCTTTTGAAAAGAGTATTCCAACTCTTCCAATAAATTTTGTGCTCGGTTGATTTGCTTCCCCAATAGAAATTGCAGTTATGAAGCTCCAACTCTTCACAAACACCTTTAGGTAGAAGAAAAAAACTCATCAGATAGTTTGATAAGAGTACTCCATCTCGCAACGAACAAGTTTCTTTCCTTCCAACATTTGAGTTTTTTTTCTCCATATTCTATCTTGTATAAAGCTGAACGTAGCCTTCTTAGATCTTCCCATAGTCTGTGGGTAAACCAAGTTATTTAGTACAACTCTTGATCACCTTCATAGGGATGATATAATAGAATCTACTCCTGTTAGAATTTGAGACTTTTTTGTTGTTGCTAAAAACGAGTTCTGATTTATGAGTTGACCCGAAGCAGATTGGTATAACTTAAAAATATGAACCAAATCCTTAGCAAAAGATAAGACAATCGTCAACATAGAAAGAATGAGTAATTTACGGGGCTCATTTAACAATTTTAATGCTAAGAATTAGATTATTTCTTTGCGCTCGGAGCTCTGAGAACACTTCAGCATAAATGATAAACAAATATAGGGATAAAGGGTCTCCTTGTTTAAGACCCATTTGCGTAAAGAAACTAATAGTGGAGGAGTCATTAATGAGAATATAAAAGGAAATGGAAGAAACACATTTCATAATAGTATTAACATCTACTAGGAAATCCCATAACCAACATAGTGTTTTTCAGAAAGGCTCACTCAATCCAGTCATAAACTTTGGCCATATCAAGTTTAACACTAGCAAAGTCCTCTGAGCTATGACCCTTATGATTCATAAAATGAAAGTGTTCATAAGCAATCACAGTGTTATCTATAATAAGCATGTCATGTATAAATCATGAAAGTGTTGTATGAAAATTTGTTGGATCTCTTTGATCTTATCAGTCTGAATTGCCCTGTCATTCTAAATACAAGAGATCAAATTTTTAGATCTACGTTGAGAGACTTTTAAGTAATCTAAATTTGAGCAATGGTGTTGGAATCCTACTTCTTTTAATGTAAAATATTTAGACTATGTTGCAGCTATTTATCCTATTAAGAATTTTCCCAAACCTACAATTTCCCCATTTGGTGAGCATATGGAGGGTATAACTGATTTTCGGGTTCTTTTGGATCTTTCCATTTGACAAAGCTGCTTTCATAATTGAGTGACACTCCTCCTCCCTAAGCCAAACTTTTTTTGGCTTAAATATTTTTGGCCAATTTTTTAATATCATGCAAGGAGGGTTAATATCATCTTTTAATTGCTGCGTTCGAGGCGACTCCCCATTAACTCTGCCCATCACTAGCATCCATCACCAATTCTACATGTGTCTCCTTCCCTATATTAATACCATGAGGTTTAACCGTTGAAACTGAATGGTCCTCTTACACGGTTGTTTTCCCTTTGTTGTCCATAGTAATATCGTTAAATTTCTTCAAGAATTTTTCACGAATGACATTGCTGCCCAAAACTAGCAGATTTCATTAGGTTAGTGCTATATGACTTGTCCTTTTGGTCAATAATCCTTCAACCTAATTGGCTTGAGCACTGCTAAGGGCCTATAGTGTTTGCATCCTTATTAGGACCTACCCCTGGATTTCTACATGTAGCCTATTAGTCCACAGGAAAAGCAAAACTGTGGAAAGTGGAAACTTCTCATATCTGAAATCGGTCCAAATGATGCCATCGTTTGGATTTCCAATGTGCATCCCAGCCTTAACAGGTTTCTTGATATCAATAGCTCCTTTGATTTTGACCAAAATCACTTTATAGAATTCAATCCAGCTTCAAGAACTTTCCCAAGTCTATCCCCAATTTGTTTCCCCATTTGCTCGGATCTGCATTGAAGAAGCAAACTCCAAATCTGTATCCACACCGGTGCGTGATAAAAATCTAGATCCGCAGTATTGAGCCTTATGTTCCAACCATGCAATACCAGCCAAAAAGTTCGGAAAAACAAGGGTGCCATTCAAAATTCTGGAAACATCTTCCTTACAATCCATGAAGAGGAAGCTTCCTTCAATTTTCACGATTTTGAGACCACTCGTGTTACACCAGATGTTAGCTAGAGCAGTCTGCATAGACATCTTATGGAGAAGGAAAATGCAACAAAGAGAAACCACTTGTTAACAATGAAAAGAGGAAGAAGAGAAACAACCATTCTAGGGTTTCATAACATAGAATGAACCAAACTGAAGTTAATAGGGTTACAATGAGTATATATATAAAAGAATAGAATTGTCTAAAATACCCTTACTACTAATATATAATAATATTATCTAACATCTCCCCTCAAACTCACGATGCATTAACATGGAGCATCGAGAGTTTGTCAACTAAAAAACGGAAATGTTTAATGGAATGCATCTTTATAAAAAAATCAACAATTTCTAAAGAAGAAGAAACAAACGGTAGAGTAATAGTTCCATGCTGAAGATGATGACGAGTAAAATGACAATCAATCTCAATGTGTTTGGTGCGTTCATGAAAGACCGAGTTGTGAGCAATTTGAATAGCACTCTTGTTATCGCAGTGCATCAGAGTTGGCTTAGAAAGAGAGATACCCATATCAGACAAAAGCCAACGCAACAAAATTATTTCAGCGGTAGTGGATGCCATAACACGATACTCAACTTCTGTAGAGGAGCGAGAGACAATGTCTTGTTTCTTACTCTTCCAAGAAATAAGAGAGTCTCCAAGAAAGATACAGAATCCTATGGTGGATTTACGATCTGTGGTGTCACCAGCCCAATCAGCATCAGAATAAGCTCGTAACTCTAATGAAGATGACGATGGAAAGAGTAGACTTAGAAATTGAGTTCCTCGAAGATAACGAAGAATCCGAATAACTGTTGTCCAATGTATTGTAGTGGGAGAGACAACAAACTGACTAACAACATGAACATCATAAGCAATGTCAGGTCTGGTAATCGTACGATACACTAAGCTGCCAACCAAAGTACGATACAAAATGGAATCTGGTAAAGGGACACCATCCGAGGGAGCATATTTCACATTCAACTCAAGAGGAGTATCTGCTGCTCTAGTATCAGAAAGACGAGACTGATCAAGAATGTTGGCAATGTACTTGGATTGAGAAAGAAGGTAGCCTCTAGGAGAGTAGGCAACTTCAATCCCCAAGAAATAGCGAAGAGTTCCCAAGTCCTTCATCTCAAACTGTTTGGCTAACTGCAATTTCAACTCATTGATTCCACTAACATCATCACCTGTAATAATCATATCATCAACATATAGAGAAAGTATAATGTGACCATAAGTGGTGGACCTTATAAACAATGCAGAATCATGTTCGCTAGAGCGAAAACCAAGAGAAGTGATCACAGTAGAGAATTTCTCAAACCAAGCTCGAGGAGCCTGTTTAAGACCATATAAAGCCTTTTTTAACTTACATACTTCCCCTTGATTATGAGAAACTCCTTGCGGAGGGACCATATAGACTTCTTCATGAAGCTCACCATTTAAAAAAGCATTTTTGACATCCATTTGAGAAATATGCCATTGACGAATAGATGCAACTGCAATAAGAGTACGAATAATGGTCATCTTGGCTACAGGAGAAAAAGTTTCTTCATAATCCATACCATATTGTTGAGGAAAACCCTTAGCAACAAGACGTGCTTTGTAGCGCTTAACTGACCCATCAGACTTAGTTTTGATCTTGTATACCCAACGAGACCCAATAGCACGTTTTCCAAGAGGAAGAGGTACTAATTCCCAAGTATTGGTTTTGTGCAATGCAGAAAGTTCTTCTGCCATAGCCTGCTGCCAAAGAGGATCAAGAACAGCCTCTTTATAGGAAGAGGGCTCAGAAAAACTGTGAATAGAGGTTAAGAAAGAAACAAACGAAGTATAGTAAGTGGAATAGACAAAATCAGGTAACTGAGTAAACTTACGTTGACGAGAGGGGTAACAAGGAGGATCAACAATCGGAGGAGGTGGTTGAACAACCGGGGGGCAAGAGGGATGTCATCATGTGGAGTATTAGTATTTGTC
>NC_021166.2:30517076-30518990 GCF_000331145.2 Cicer arietinum
CTGAACGAGAAGACAACTTACTGCGCTCTACTTGAGGGCGAAGAACAAAACAAGTAGAATAAAAAACTTTCAAAAAATGATAATCAGGGGTAGAAGCATACAATTTTCCAAAGGGAGACAAACCTGATATTGTAGAGGATGGAATTCTATTAATAGCATGAACAACAATAAGAACTGCTTCTCCCCAAAACTCACTAGGAACTGAAGCGGACAACAAAAGGGAACGAGCAGTCTCTATAATATGACGGTGTTTCCTTTCAACAACTCCATTTTGTTGAGGAGTATCAGTACAAGATGTTTGGTGGAGGGTGCCATCATAAACAAGTAATTCAGAAAATTTATTAGAGGTATATTCACCACCTAAATCACAACAAAAACACTTTATAACAGAATTTTGTTGAGTTTTGACCATTGCACGAAACATATGATAAATGTCAAAAAATTTAGACCGATTTTTCATAAGATAAACCCAACAATAACGAGTGTAATCATCAATAAACGAAACATAATATCTAGATCCACCTTTGGTGAGAACCGGTGATGGACCCCAAACATCAGAGTGAACTAAATCAAAGGGCGCATATGAAACAAAAACACTTTTACTAAAGACAACAAAAGGGAACGAGCAGTCTCTATAATGTGACGATGTTTCCTTTCAGCAACTCCATTTTGTTGAGGAGTATCAGTACAAGATGTTTGGTGGCGAGTGCCATCATAAGCAAGTAATTCAGAAAATTTATTAGAGGTATATTCACCACCTAAATCACAACGAAAACACTTTATAACAGAATTATGTTGAGTTTTGACCATTGCACGAAATATATGATAAATGTCAAAAAATTCAGACCGATTTTTCATAAGATAAACCCAACAATAACGAGTGTAATCATCAATAAACGAAACATAATATCTAGATCCACCTTTGGTGAGCACCGGTGATGGACCCCAAACATCAGAGTGAACTAAATCAAAAGGCGCATATGAAACGGAAACACTTTTACTAAACGGTAAAGCTGGAAATTTAGCAAGTTTACAACCACAACAATCTGAGATATCACAGGGTTTTAACTTTCCTAAGGCTCCAGTAGAAGCCAAATATTTTAATCTAGAAGCAGAAACATGTCCAAGGCGAGAATGCCATAAATAAAAACTAGAAGATAATGAATTCAAGCGAAAACTAGATAATAAGTCAGCAGTAGTTGTGGAGGCTGCAGTATCTGGGAGTCGCAGGTCATCCAAAACATAAAGTCCCCCTTGTCTATGACCTGTCCCAATCAGCCTCCCGGAATGTAGATCCTGCATACAACAAGAAGTGGAAGAAAACATAACTGAATAACCGAGATCACATATTTGACTAATAGAAGCAAGACTCAAAGTAAGATTAGGAATATAATAAACATAAGAAAGAGACATGTTAGGTGTGGAGACAGGACCAACGCCTGCTAGTGGCATAGGAGTGCCATCAGCAGTCATAACCGACACAGACGAGACAGGTTTCACAGACACAAAAGATTTATCATCGTATGTCATATGATGAGATGCTCCCGAATCAAGAATCCATATGGAAGGAGATATATCTGACATACCAGAGGAGTTCAAACCTTTAGAAGAGGTGGCAGACATGGCATGTGATTGAGTGGCAAGAAATTTTTTTGAAGTTGTTCTGCAATATCAAATATTTGGGAAGCAATCTCAGATGAGTATACAAAACCAGAACTAGAGCTAATGGTAGAAGGAGCAGAAGCAACAACATTGGACGATGACCCCCTAAAATTCTTGTTATGTGTTCTCCCCAATTTCGGACAATGTGCTTGAAGAGAATCATCCTTAGCATCAGCAATAACAAATAATGACAAGAAAATACGACAAATACAATCACAATCTGGTGCTGTGCGATCCCGATTCCCCCCCCCC
>NC_021166.2:30519297-30530962 GCF_000331145.2 Cicer arietinum
AGAAGAAGAAGAGAAACAACCACTCTAGGGTTTCATAACATAGAATGAACCAAACTGAAGTTAATATGGTTACAATGAGTATATATATAAAAGAATAGAATTGTCTAAAATACCCTTACTACTAATATATAATAATATTATCTAACACCACTCACAATCAAAGATTGAACAACCAGTGCACACTACTCAGAGCAAGGAGCCAAGTGAGGGAAAAAATGAATCAGTCTCCTTGTTTTTCAAGTATTGATTGGAGAAGGATTATATTGTTTTAAATATGTTTAGAAAAATTATTTAAAAATGGAAATGATATAAATAAATTGACTTAATATAAGAGACTAAGACTATCTAAAATAAATAAATTCTATAAAGTCTAAGGACTTGTTTGATTGTATTTTACTTTTTAATCTTATAAAACTATTTTTGTAAATTTAAATCTAAAAACCGTTTTAAAAAAGAAAAAAAAAAGTAAAGTAAAAAGAAAGTTGTTTGGCAATACTATTTTTTTAACCAATTTTAGAGATGAGCAAATGTAAAAAAGTTGATTGGTAGTTTTTGTTTTCATAACATGTTTTGAAAACTAAAAAAATAGAAAACTTGTTTGATATGTATATTTAATTTTTTAAAAAATAATAGGTTATTTTCTTAGAGGATTAATTATCATTAGATAATTTACTCTCATAAGAACATTGACTTCTTCAAATCCATTGACTTTTCATAGGCGTTGATGTAGTCATCAGAGGCAGTTTAGTCAAACGCTTGCTTCCATCTCCAAAGACAACTGAGTCAAATGGTTTCTTGCTTCTTTGGAGGCAAATAAATCAGACGTTTTCTTGCTTCTTAAGAAGAAATTGAGACAAACGCTTTCTTGCTTCTTAAGAGGCAACTGAGTTAGATGTTTTCTTGCTTCTTAAGAGGCAATTGAGTTAGACACTTTCTTGCTTCTTAAGAGGCAATTGAGTCAGGTGTTTTTGTTGCTTCTTCAAAGGCAACTGAGTTAGACATTTTCTTGCTTCTTTAGAGACACGTATCACCAGACTTAGAAATGTAGAGCATATAAGCTAAGTTTTGATATTCCTTTGTATTAATCTGTTAATCAGATGATATAGCAAAATATCTTACACAAACGCTTGATCTTGGAACTTTATATTTAATTAAAACAATAGTACATTAAATTGTTCCACAAAATACATTTTGTTTTTATCAAAACAAGATTAGGAATTTTCCTTCAAACCTTCTTGTTTCTAACAAAAACGACAAATGATCTCGCCATTATGGTTCCAAGGAATTCCCTCACAAACCGAAGAGCCATCAATATGAGTGTAAGCATCATCAACGTTCATCTTCATCAACGTTCACTCTCCATCTTTGTACTTTGGGAGAAAACTAAAGAGTTTCGATCTTTCTAGAGTTCATTAACCGCCACACAAAATAACATTTTTATGCCCAAGGCATGTTTCTTAGAGATGATTGAGTTTTTTTCTTTGCTACTACTCTTGCTTGTTTTCTCCTTCTTCTTTTTAGGGGTTTTTGTTAGTATCAGATTCCTCCCTCCTCCTATTAAAAAATAAATGAATATGTATTTTTAGAGTTTTTCACTTGCTTAGTTATTTTCTTGTTCTGCCTTTGTGTTTCCCCATTAATTTCTTTCTTTATGTTTTATTATCTTTGTTCATAATCTGAGTTCTTCTACATGTTTGATGTAACACCCCGTTTTTCAAAGCGAGGGTATATTTTTTTTTTTCAAAAGGAATTAAAATAAAACAGAGAATTAAATCAGGAAATGCCGTTGGATAAATAATTGAGTCATTATAATTTACAAGCAGCGGAAAAGTTTCTCCAATTATAAATCCAAAACATTTACACAACAACAAATGGTACATGGGACCCATTCAAGTAAAAAGTCAAACTGACAATATTAGTATAAGTACAGTTTTCCAAACTAAAAATACTCTAATCCAAAAAGAAGGACACCTAGTCCCTATACATCATCCTAATCTGATCATCCTACCAAAAAGCTATACACCCTGAGTATCTCCACGCGCCCCGTGAGATCCTCCTAACGTAACTGCAGTCACGCGTTCCCATCTCCATTCCCGTCCGTAGGGTACGAACCGGTAGGACCGTCCTGACTCTCATCTGAGGGCAAAGCCCAGATTTCCACAATAATTGTAAAGGGTCACCAACCAAAAAAAATAACAGTTAACACATAGCAATTAAGATTTTAAATGCTCAAAATATCTTTTCAACTAGGAATGCACCTTAACATGATTTCCAATATGCTAAAAGTTCATACAATACTTTGCCAATTAAAATGAAAGTAAAATGAGGTTCTCAATCTCCTAATTAACACATAACAAGTCAAGACATGGATAAGTTAATGAGTAATCAATCATCTACCTCAAACTGAGGATTTTCACTGAGCCAATCGATTGGGAAATCGATTGGGGTGAAGGTTTTTAATGAAAACAGAATCCTGGACTGAATCAATCGATTTGGCAATCGATTGACAGGATGACTGAGCCCCTGACTTAATACCAATCGATTTCCAAATCGATTTCCTGAAGGTTTTTAGTGAAATTTTGAACTCTGGCTTGATTCAATCGATTGGGCAATCGATTGACAGGATAGCTGAGCCCCTGACTTAATGGCCAATCGATTTCCAAATCGATTTGGTCGAATATGGATGAGTCCCTGACTTAGGCCCAATCGATTGGGCAATCGATTTCGTAAATGATTTTCGAAAACTGATTACAAAATCGATTGGCTAATCGATTTTGTCCATTTGGCCAAGTCCCTGTTTACTATCCAATCGATTGGGAAATCGATTTACCTGTGTATTCTTTCAAAAATTCATAAACTAACTCAATCACATTCATGCATAATCCCAATTCTTAACACTTAACACTGATAACACAATTACTACGACATCATGGATTTCGAAATGGTATTGCAATCAAACATGTTATCACCAAATTCCAAAACATAACACTTAGCATTTATAACACATTACTACACAAACAAAATGAACCAACAGTTCACAAATCAACAGGGTGTAGTCTCTCGCGGACAAACACAATTCCCTCAGGAACGTAAGTCGTAAACGTACTACCTATCACGGGTCCGTACCGTTTACCGAGGTGCCACCTATCCCGGGTCAGCACAACTTACCAAAACATACACGAGTAAACGAGACATTAAGAGATTCCCCATTCTTAATTCTCATCTAACTTAAACCAGGGCGTAGTCTCTCACGGACAAACCCCTGCGCAGTCTCTCACGGACAAACGCAATTCCCGCAGGAACGTAAGTCGTAAACGTACTACCTATCACGGGTCCGTACTGTTTACCGAGGTGCCACCTATCCCGGGTCAGCACAACTTACCAAAACATACACGAGTAAACGAGACATTAAGAGATTCCCCATTCTTAATTCTCATCTAACTTAAACCAGGGCGTAGTCTCTCACGGACAAACCCCTGCGCAGTCTCTCACGGACAAACGCAATTCCCGCAGGAACGTAAGTCGTAAACGTACTACCTATCACGGGTCCGTACCGTTTACCGAGGTGCCACCTATCCCGGGTCAGCACAACTTACCAAAACATACACGAGTAAACAAGACATTAAGAGATTCCCCATTCTTAATTCTCATTTAACTTAACGATTTTCAAGACAAAACATTCAGTAAATAAGTCATTAAGAGATTCCCCATTCTTAATACTCATTTACTGAAACGATTTTCAAAAACGAACATTAAGTAACCGAGACATTAAGAGATTCCCCATTCTTAACGCCCAGTTAACTTAAACGATTTTCAAAACAAAATATTAAGTAACCGAGACATTAAGAGATTCCCCATTCTTAACGCCCAGTTAACTTAAACAACTTTTTTTAAAACAAAATATTAAGTAACCGAGACATTAAGAGATTCCCCATTCTTAACGCCCAGTTAACTTAAACGGTTTTCAAAACAAAATGTTAAGTAACCGAGACATTAAGAGATTCCCCCTCCTTAACGTCCAGTTAACTTAAACGGTTTTCAAAACAAAATATTAAGTAACCGAGACATTAAGAGATTCCCCATTCTTAACGCCCAGTTAACTTAAACGATTTTTCTTTAAAACAAAATATTAAGTAACCGAGACATTAAGAGATTCCCCATTCTTAACGCCCAGTTAACTTCAAAAACCGTTTTTCTTCGTTTTCGAATCAAAGAGGAAGAGTGGAGTTGCGAAAACCTTGATCTAACTCTCCCCCAACCTTGGGTTACTAGTTTTGAAGAAAAGAAAGCGACGAAAATGAAAATGGGAGAAAGGAGAGAAATTGGCCGCGGGAGTGGAAGAAGACGATGGAATTTTTCTAATTTTCCTTCCTTTCTTTTTCTTTCCTTTGTTTTTCCTTACTTCCCTTTTCCTTCCTTCCTTTTATACTATTTTCTTTTCCTTTTCCTTCCTTCTAGTTTTCCTTTCTTTTTCCCTCCAAGCAAACATATATATATAAAATAAATATAACTTAACAAATATCTCAAAATCTAGATATTTATTAAATTACCTAACAAATATCTTAAATCTAGATATTTGTTAAATTACCATTTCACCCGTAACGCATTAAATTCTACGTAAAGGATTCACCGCAGTTAATTTCAATTTATTTATCGACGAGAAATCTTAATCGGCATTAAAATATCTTTTTGATTATAAAACTCCAAAATATTATTACTTTGGCTTAAAAGCCTCCGGGCCAAAATCCAAAATACACCAAAAATACATAAATGGTACTTTAAAATTATGGGTCTTACATTTGATGCATTCACGTTTTTAAAAAATTTTGTTTTATCTGAGTGTGTTAATTATCTATTTAAGTTTGAGAAATAAAGCAGGTTTGGAAGAGCTAAGGTTTCTCTCTATATGTGTCTCTGATTCTACAGAATGTTGTCTTCATACTTCTGCTTCAAATTCAAAGTTTTGTCTTCTTCTCTTTGCATGATAACAACCAGAGAGGACAATAGGATTTTTTATTTTATTTTATTAATTAATTAATTAAATATATATCATTGTATATTATTTACTCTAATGTTATTACAATTGTGGTTTTATGAAAAAATGATCATCCCTTATTATCTTTAGTTATAACATTTTTATTTACATTATATATAATTTTCTTTTTGTATTAATGATTATGAAGCCATAAATATATACATCTTTATATATTTATTTTTTAAGTTTTCATAAAGAGAAGTAAAATAATGGCAAACGTAAAATTTAATATATTATAATAAAATGAATATTATTACTTTTTGATTTATTTTTAATTAATTCAAAAAAATTGGAGTACTACGGCTGCCCCTGTTTAATTATATTTTTACTAGAAAATGTGTATATTATCATTATAAAATATAATTAAATATAACGATCCAAATTTTGTCCGTCAAAACAAGTAGAAAAAGGCAAAGGTGAGTAGACTGATAAATTGCTAATGCGAAAACATGATCTTCTCGAGTTTGGTTACTGATTTGTAGATCGACAAAAATAAAAAATGACCGTCTTCAGATTGGTTACTAATGCGTAGATCGAATGGAACGAGAGAATGATCGTCTTTAGAGTGGTTACCCATGCGTAGATCGACAGGAATGAGAGAATGATCGTCTTCGAATTGGTTACTGATGCGTAGATCGATAGAAATAAAAGAATGATCATCTTCGGATTAGTTACCAATGTGTAGATCATAGATCAACATGAATGAGAGAATGATTATCTTCAGATTGATTACGGATGCGTATATCAACATAGATGGAAACATAAAAGAAATTAAAAAAAATAAATAAATAAAAAATGATGGTCTTCAGATTGATTATCGATCCGTAGATCAATAGGAATGAAGAATGACCATCTTCGGATATATTACCGATGCGTAGATCAACATGGATGAAAAATAAAATGACTGTCTTCGCATTTACTGATGCGTAGATCAATAAGAATGAAGAAAACTAACTTAGAAGGTTGTTGAATGAAGACGTATGGTTCATGTGAGTATAAGTAAGATATGAATGTAAGATGCATGGAGTGCTTGAGTTACAATGTATGGATGAGTGTGTTTAGCTTTAGTTGGAGGAATAACAAACATTATTCATTCTTGTAATTTAGAACTCATGTTGGTCAGCTTTCAAGAATAATAATTGTCCTAGTTTGAAGCGCTTAAGTTTTTTTTTTTTTTTATCTCTAACTTTTGCATGGACCGATATTCTAAGTTTTCAATCCTTCGGGATGCTCTAATTCTTGCCTAGGTCGCCTTTTCAGGTTCTCAACTAAGCGAGCCCATTCTTAAATTTTTGCTTTGTTTATTTTTTTCAAGCATAATTTGTTTTGACTACATCTGAGTTTAGTTGATGTGGAAACTCCTCTCCATCCATTTCTACGAGTATTAGATCTCCCCCAGAGAAAGTTTTTTTAAACACATATGGTCCCTCGTAGTTCGGGGTCCATTTTCCACAAGTATCTTTTTTTTATGTGTAATATTTTCTTTAGCACTAAGTCCCCTTCTTGAAACTCTCGAGGACGACCCTTTTTCTCGTAGGATTTTTTAAGTCCTTTTTGATATAGTTGACTATGACATCGAGCTATCATTCTTTTTTCTTCTATGAGATTCAATTGGTTAAATCATGATTGAACCCACTCAACCTCTTATAGTTTTGTTTCCATCAAGACTCTGATCGAGGGAATTTCAACTTCCATGGAAAATACCGTTTCCATTCCATACACCAATGAGAAAGGAGTTACCCCTGTAGAGGTACGACCAGAGGTTCTATAGCCATGTAATGCAAAGGACAACATTTCATGTCAATTCTTATATGTCTCTACCGTCTTTTGTATAATTTTCTTGATATTCTTATTTGCTGATTCTAAACCGCATTCATTTTTGGTCGATATGGCGAAGAATTATGGTACTGAATTTTGAAACTATCACACAACTTATTCATCATTTTGTTATTTAGATTGGTCGCGTTATCAGTGATAATCTTATTTGATAAAACCACATTGACAAATCAATTCTCTCTTGATAAATCAGACAACCACACTCCTCATCACATTGGCATAAGAAGCAGCTTCAATCTAGTTTGTGAAATAATCAATAGCTACTAGCATAAATTGGTGCCCATTTGAAGTCTTGGGCTCGATGAGTCTAATAACATACATTCCCTACATTGAAAATGGTCATGGTGAGGTTAAGACATTCAAAGAGGTTGGCGGTACATGTACTTTATCATTATAGATTTGACATTTATGATATTTCTTTACGTAACTAAAGCAATTAGACTACATTGTCAACCAAAAGTAGCCAACCCTTAAAATTTTATTTGCCATTGCGTCCCCATTTGCATGAGTTCCTAAAGAATCTTCGTGAACATCTTAAATGATTTTCTTCGCTTCCGCTTGATCCACACATCCGAGGAGAACCATATCATGATTTCTCTTATAAAGCACATCACCGTTTAAGAAGAAGTTCATTGACAACCTCCTTAAACCCTTTTGTCGTTATCTGAAATACCCAATGGATATGCCTTATTCTTAACATATGATTTGATATCATAAAACCACAGCTTACCATCAGACTCTTCTTCTATTGGTAAGCAATATGTAGACTTATCCCTTTGTTGAATTTTTATGACCAGCACGTCCTGACTAATGCTTAGTTTGAACATTGATGACAATGTGACATGGGTGTCAACTAATTGGTTCCCTTCTCGAGAGATATGGTAAAAAGTAATCCTCTCAAAGTATTATGTCAATTCTTTAATGTAGTTATCATACAAAATCAACTTGACAACCTTTTAGCAAGTGTGCTAAATCGTTGCAAGTAATAATAAAATGGTAGTACCGAGTGTCGAACTCAAGGATGGCGTTTTACTGTTGAATTTTATTTAATTACTAAAATTTAACAAAAAGTTTCCGAATTGATTGAAATAATATTTGAAATTCAAAAGTAGTAAAATTTATCCTTTATTATAAGAAAAATGTCACGGATGAGTTACACTTCGAATCCAACTTTGGTGTCTAATTTGATCCTAGTTATTGAATTCCTTTATTGAATTATTATTCTTGCCAATTTTGAAAAGCAGTCTTTCCAATGCTTGCCTTTATCTTCCAACTCTTTATAGATCTCTTGATTCTTCATCCATTAAGTCATTATAGATATTTTCTTGGTAATCAATGTAATTCTTCAACTCACAAGAATCCTTTATTTATGTTCTTAGTGTGTCTTGATGTTTTGAGAGTAATTATTCAATTTCTTCTTTGTGTTGCCTCTCATTCCTTACATAACTCTCGTACTCAGCTACCATTTATTTCAGTTGTTTGTTTAAATGTTCTAATTTCTTTTTTATGTTCCTATCAAAGCTTGTTGATTTTGTCCACAATTGCTTTCACATATAGGCCTCTTCAATAGCTTCATTCTTTTCTTGCTTTCGCAAATCTAACTCTTCATTTGCACCTCTCATAAAATCTTGTATGTTAAGTTTATTTTCTTTTTCAATTTTCAACCAATTGTTGTTTCTCCCAATAAGTTGATTCTTACAGGTGTTTTCTGATCGTAAGTTCTCATTCTTTTGTGAGACTTTTTCTAACTTTGCTTTTAGCTCTTTTTTCTCCTCTTATGATTTTAACAATGATGCTCTGAGTTCTTCTATTTATTCATCTGTAACAAGGGTAGGTTCAAGTATTTCCTGATCACTCGAGGGTGTACTATGGAAAGGAAACTTGATTTCTTGGACTCTTTTCTTTATCCATTTTTATAGGGTTCTTTTGTGATGTAACTTCTACATCTGAGTACTCTTCCTTTTCTAAAAATCGATTCCTAAGCTCGACTTATCCTCCACAACATTGGTGGGTCTACTATACCCGTATTGTGCAAAACAAAAGCTTCTAATGAATCATCATTTGGTTTCTCCAACATAGGATAGCCAACTATCTCAGAGCTACCATTAGATTGTAATTAATACATCATTTGGTTCCAATGAGAGATGCATTTCGGAAATCTCTATATTAGCATATTACTTCCTCCATCCCTTGTTCTCTAGGATACCATGAAATTGTGTCCCCAATAAGACTAGCTGTACTATAAGCCCATTCATGATTTAACTCCAACATGATACCCTTTCTTGAGCATGTGAGACATGAACCAAGTATACAACTCTGGAACACCAACACAAAATTGTTCCCCTTTTCTTTTTGTTTCGCATATGCAAAGAGTAGTATACATCCGCAAGAACCGCGGGAACTATATTTTGTTTATTTTTGTTAAAAGCCAAGAAGACATTGATGGCAGCAAAATCTACAAAATGATCAAGGTTTGGGAATAAAACAATACCATAGATAATGAGAGCCAAAACATCTATAAAAGTACCCAATTCTTTTTTAACGGCTAAACCCAGGCACTTTTGCTCTAGATATTTTCTTGAAAAACCATGAATAGCTCATTTTTCATATTTTTTACTTGCCAAATCTCTTATATCGCTTTTCAACACTTCAAAAATTATGCTCAAACTCGATGGTTTCCCAGTATATCGATAAGGATTTCCTTTCTCTAGGGAGTAACCCAATATTCATTCAAATTCTTTTAATGTCGGAGACAACTGAAATTTTGAAAGGTGAAACATCTTAAGAGAGGGTCGTAATACTGAGCCAGTGATGCGAGGGCCCCTGTTTGCACATTCACTGTCAAGAGATTTAAGATCTTCCCATATTTGTGAAAGAAACTCTCACGTTGTACGATTTTCATTTGATTGTTGATGTCTCTTAAACTTTTCAAATCAGGTTGCCTGAACTTTAAAAGTAAATTTTTTCTTTTTTCCGATCCTATTATCCACTTTAATTTAACACATGACTAAGGTCCTTATGATTCCCCAACAATCCTAAAAATTGATGCAAAATGCCATTTCTTTTTCCAAAAGAAACAATGTCAAGAGATAAGCATGCAATTATGTAGAATGATTGTTGTGAATATATAAAGTTTTGAATGAATGTATGAGGTATTTTTTTGCTTTATATGAATATTCTTATGATGAAAGGGTCTATTGACTTATGTAGTGAAACTCTCACAAGGGTGACTCTATAGTTTTAAACATGGTTCCTAGAGTTATTAATCTTATTTTGGAATATTGTCAACAACAATAGGTAAACTATCTAGAGTGTCAGTTCCCTTAATAGGATTAAACTCCAGGTGAGATCTTCATCCTAACCAAACAGGATGTACATCCAGATGGCTACCACTACGCAACCTTGAAACTAAACTTAAGTTTTGTTCAAACTCAGGTATAAGGTTTCACTCATAAGTGTGTATCTTAGTAAAAGTGCAGGGTGTAGAGTAAGCATAATTCAATAACTCCATAATATTAAAAAATATGTATACATATACAAAATAAATAAATAAAATAAAAGATCTACTAGCTTAAAAGAATATTATAATTAATGACATCTAATACTTATTAATAAATAATAAACACATAAAGTAATAGAAAATGAAAATCAAATATAGAAAAAGTATTAAAAAAAACTGCACAATTAATTATGTTAGATTTGACTCTCTAAGGGTCCGCAGTAGAGTCACGAACTGTCGCGACCTAAAATTTTGAGTGTTTCTCGAATTCAATGAAGTTGCCACCAAAGTTTATTTAAAACGAGGAAAACCTTGGGAAACCTTTTAAAAAAAGAAAAATGTCCTTGAAACCAAATTTTGAGTTCATGATTCGATTATGCGTAAGGAATGTATTAGCACCCTACGACATCCGTTAAAATACAGTTACCTATAATTAATTGTGCAAAATTAATAGTAAATTAAATATATTTATTTCTCCTTATTATTACATATAAATATCAAAAAAAAATTGGGAATAAATGTGTGCTTAAAAAGGAGATGGAGAACAAAAAATATTTTTTATTAAATTGCTTGACCAAAGTGTGATCTTGCTCCTACGTATCTTCCGGTGCGATGGAGAAATCAAAGTTACGTAGTTCTTAGGTAAAAAATACAGATTTATTGATTTTTTTTTAAAGAAAATGTGTTTTGTTATTGATAAAAAAAAAAAGTTATTTTGATCAAAAAATGAGTTTGTTTGATTTGAATAATTATTTTGAAATACGAGTTTCAAGACTATCAAGTTGTACAACTTGTGTCTAAAAAATTCAAAGATTAAAAATATGTCTCATCTAGTTAATCGTTTGAAGAATATTTTATATTACTTTCAATTTTATAATTGAGTTTTTAAACCAACAAGTGGTATAACTTGTGTCTTAACAACTCAAAGATACAAATCTAATTTAATCAAATTTTAAAAATAAATTTTAGATTAATCTATTAATTTATTAAAAACTAAAATAAAATAAAAATAAAAACGAATTTTAGAACCATCCTAATGTAATAATTTATGTTAACACATAATTTGAACCAATATTTCCTTTAATTTTATTTTTGGCAAATAAAATTTTATAAAATTTGATAATTTAACAAAGTAAAAATGCAAGCTGTGCAGGAAAAAATTGAAGTCTACTATGTTTAACATGCTGCCTACTTTGTGCAAATTAAAAAAGTTGAAGCATACTCTGTGCGAATTGAAAGAAAAAAAAAGCTGAAACCTATATATCTTCCAATATATATATATATATATATATATA
>NC_021166.2:30531757-30548049 GCF_000331145.2 Cicer arietinum
TATATATATATATATATATATATATATATTATGTGATAGGGGTGCCAAAGCTGCTACAATTACTTTATAGGGAGCTGCTATCTTAGAAGCTAAACTGTAACTTATGGGAAAATATCATAAGTGGTCAAAGGACCTAATAGGAACGATAGAAATAGGGAAGCTGATATGAGAAATCAACTTCAAAGGGATGGACGATTTCAGTATCAACGCCCCATTTCATAGTCCTATAGGTTGAGTATTTCTTATTTTTTAAGATACATCGATTCTACTTTTCCACCATTTAACAGTAATATCATATTTTAAAAAATAAAAAACCATTATTTTAAGCGTAAAATCAGAAATTAGAAATTGCAGTAAGCAAACAATAAATAGAAGAAATATTCTTAAGCGAGAAATCAAAAATTTCAACAAGCAAACAACAAAATAAAGCGCTATACTAAAGCGATAAAGAACAAGACAAATGTGATAGAGGTAGATCTGAGTATGGCAGTGAAGAAGAAGGCGGTAGCGGTGCACAACTGATGGTTGACGATGGTTATGGTGGTAACTGAAAAAAGATACTTAACTCTGGTTTTTTTTCTTTGCTACTACTCTTGTTTGTTTTCTCCTTCGTCTTTTTAGGTGTTTTTGTTAGTATCTGATTCCTCCCTCCTCCTTTTGAAAACAAATGAAGATGTATTTATAGAGTTTTTCACTTGTTTAGTTGATTTCCTTTTCTGCCTTTGTGCTTCCCCATTAATTTCCTTCTTTGTTTTATTTTATTTGTTTATAATCGGAGTTCTTTTGTATGTTTGATGCATTCACGTTTTAACAAATTTTGTTTTATTTGAGTGTGTTAATTCTCTGTTTATGTTTGACAAATAAAGCAGGTTTGGGATGAGCTAAGGTTTAACTCTATATGTGTGATTGATTCTGCATAATGTTGGCTTCATACTTCTGCTTTAAACTTAAAATTTTGTCTTCTTCTCTCTACATCATAACAACCAGAGAGGACAATAGGATTTTTTATTTTATTTTATTTTATTAATTAATTAAATATATATAATTGTGTATTATTTACTCTAATGTTATTATAATTGTGGTTTTATGAAAAAATAGCACCCCTTGTTATCTTTAGTTATATCATTTTTATTTCCATTATATATATTTATTTTTCTTTTGTATTAATGATTATGAAGCCATAAATATATACATATTTATATATTTATTTTTTACGTTTTCATAAAGAGAAGTAAAATAATGACAAACATAAAATTTAATATATTATAATAAAATAGATATTATTACTTTTTGATTTATTTTTAAATAGTTGAACAAAATTGGAGTACTACACCTATTTTTTAGTAATTGATTTCTTTTCTTGAATTGTACGACGAGATGGATGTTTGAACAACATCCAACAACCAAAACAAGCTTCCTCATTGCTATCTTTTGTAACTACATTCTTCATCTCCTCCCTAGGTTCTACAATCTTCTCCCTGTGTTTGCTCTAAAGCATGTAGTTTCAGCTTTGTAGTTGTTTTTGCACGTTTTGTACAACTTTCAATTTAATGTTCATATTTATCACAATTGAAACATATAAAATGGAGTCCCTCATATACTCTATTGGAAATTTGTATCCTCTTATCATGATAAACGAAACCAATAATTTTCCAAATCAATCTCTACACGCATACGTGCCAATTTTCCTCATGAATGAATAGATGTCGTTTTGTCAATTTTCAGTATAGTACCTAGCATTGCTCCAACACGACCGAAAAAATATGCGTTGTATAACTCTAGAGGAAGCTTTGATATACGAATTCAAAGAGCCACTTTTTTTGTAAACATCGGTGTTGTGCTGTTCTGATGGCATATGTTTTTGTGTTGCCAAAATGAATGTTCTAGATATTTTAGTTTTTTATTTTTGACACATAATACATTTAGTTAAACAACTGCGTTGTTGGTCCAAAATATTTTATCCTTTGTTTAATAAAATATTATGTTTTAATTTTTAAAAATGTGTTTTTATGATATACTTCAATGATAGAATTTTAAGTAAATTAGATCTTAGAAAATTATATTTTAAAGGTAAATTAAAATTTTTGAACAAAATTATATTTAAAATTTTATAAAATTGTATAACTAAACTATAATAAGCGATCAATATAAAATTGATATTTTAAGAGATTGAACAATGGAGTATAAAATTTTGCACAATGTAGTGCCAACTTAACACTTATTGAGACTTAAAATAAGTTCTAAAGCAACACTTTGATAAAAAAAAAAAAAAAAAGTAGAGGTATTTTAATGATAAAAATACTATTTCATGATAATTTATTTAAATTTTACCTTTCTTGCTTTTTGAGATTTAAAATTTTGTTATAAAATATGTCAATTGTTATACATTTTTTCAATTGTAATGTCTTTTAGTTGTTATACTTAAATAAGTTTTATTTTTAATACATTTAAACATTATAATTTTGTTGAGAGGCCTAAAACTTTTTTTTTTTTTACCAACTTGGTCTTAGGTTTGCTCGCACAACATAAGATATGTGTGTAAAACATACATAGCACTACATCAATATGAGTTAAATATATATTTAGTCTTTATAAATTTATAACATTTCAATTTTAGTCTTGTAAAAAAGTAATACAATATTTAATTGTTACAAAATAAAAAAAATTCTAAGTTTTTTTAGAGTAATTTTTTATAATGTTCTAAACTGATGTAACTAAATATCACTAGAAGGGGGGTTGAATAGGGTTTTTGCTGTTAAAAATAATTTTCAAGTGTTTTTAAAACTATCCTCTCGCAGAGGATGGCAAACCCGATGATGGGTTTTTTTCAGATCTGAGCTGAGAGAAGAATATGATAATGACACACACAATTTTATATTGGTTCACCCAATGAAGGCTACGTCCAGTCCTCACACTCTTGTGAGATTTTACTATTGTTCAAACAGATCAACCTCTCGCTGAGGATGATTACAAATTGTGTATTCTTTAGCTTCACCAAGCTTACAATCAAATTTCAAATATTTCCAAGTGTATCTCACGTGGAAATTACAAAGTGATATGAGAGTGATTGATTCTAAATACTTTCTCAAAGGATTTACAAAGATCTAGTGTAGGAATAAAGAAAGTATGAAGTGAGGATGTGTATTGCTCTTGATAGCTTTAAGATGCTTGATCTTTTTATGCAATTGTGTTGTGTGTGTTGATGATGAAGAGCTTGCTGCCTTTTATAGAAGTCCAAGCTCTTTGATGACCGTTGGAATTCATTACAAAAGTTCCAAGGTTTTTCATCATAATTACAGAACTGTCATCCATCTTGTTCTTGGACTGGCAGAGGCCATCCTCGCGCATGCAGATCAGCTTCCTTGAAACATGATCTTGAGATGTCCTTGTCTATTCTCTTTTATCAAAAAGTGAAAGGCTGTTTCTTTGACCACGTGAGCTACAACCTTTGCAAAAACTTTAAAGACTAGGTTGATTTCAACTTTTAAGGGTGATGTTGACAAGAGAGAGAGCTACCCTCTTACATAGGACTGTCATCCTCCAGTCTGAAGATCATATATGCTTTCAACATGTGATCTTCCATATTTGGCTTGTTTGTTGTTGCCTTTCTTTAACTTCACTTCTTCATGTATTCATTCGTGCAAGCACAATAAATGGTCTGATTTTAGCCTTTGCACATGTTAGATGGGTTGCTTTCAACTTTACTGAGCCATCCTCCAACCTAGCCCTATCATCCTCTAGCTAGATCTGGTCATTTTCGTCCTTTTCCTTTGGCCTTCTTATTTTTATTTCAAATGCTTTATTTATCATTCTTTGATATTGTTGTGCATTTCTTTAATGAATAAAAACATATGTTCTAGAGAGGACAAGTATTGTGTAGATTTGAGACTTCATCCTCTTCATGAGGCTATCCTCAGGAATTTCAATCCTTCAGATTTGTATCAGATTTTTCTCATTTTTGCCTTAATGATTAATAATTTGTTTTCTTATATAAATTCACTCAAAAGCACAGATTAGTTATTAACCACAATTATAATCTCTTAAGTAATCTTGTTATCATTAAAATCATTTGAGAGATTTTTTCTCAACAATCTCCCCCTTTTTGATGATGACAAAATTCTTTAGATTATGATTTTAAATAAGACAAGTTCATAAGATAAAATGTTTATGCTCCCCCTCAATCATATGTGTAATAATTTTTAAAACTAAAAAAAACATTACTCCCCCTGAATATATGCCAAAGTTTTGAGATAATAAAATTTTAACCATAAATAAAACTTCATAATAATAATAAGACAATATTCCAAAGATTTGTTCAACGCAGCATAAACATCAAACATGATACATAGGCAACACAACAAATCAACTTAACAAACAGTTTAACACAAAACAACTATTGGATAAGCATAATCGTTCTCCCCCTGAATTTGGCAGCATAAAAAAAAAAAAGAACCACAATTTTAGTTAGATGAGGATGGCTCGTCCGATGAGGATAAAGGAGATGGATCAACAGAGGCAGGTTGGGCTGGTAGCTCGGGAGGATGATCTCCAGGAGCAATAGTAGGGGCCAAGTGTTTGGTAACCCATTCAAGAATGAGACCAAATTGAACCATTGAACCAAATTGAACCCATTCAAGTGTTTGGTAGTGAGTGAAGCTGTGAAGGATTTTCTTCTGATCCTTCCTAATTAATTTGAGAAGTTTCATCTGCTTCTGATTCTTCCTTTCCTCAGTTCTCTTGCTAGGAATCGAGTTCTTAGGTTGATCATTGGCACTGGAACTCTTATTTTGAGAGCTCCCAGCTTTGTCCTTAGAACAATGATGAGTAGTTGTAGTAAAAAAAGAGTCAAGGGAACTGAACACACCTGTGACCTCATGGAGAGGTTGGGCATGTTTTTCAAAGTTTGCAGCAGAAGAAATATAAGTTGGTTGCGAAAGATCTGGTGGTGTGAGCACATCTTCGTCCACTGGCACAGTTGGAGAAGAAGCCATAGGCACATCCGTAGGAGAAGGAGGATAAGACAAATTGAGATCAAAATGTAACTCCTCACCATCTTCCTTATTTTGAAGAGGAGTTGGTGTGAAGGTATCCTCAGGGAGAGGATCGGCTTCATGAAAGGGAGTCAGTTTGTGGATTGGTGAAGACTGAGGTGGTGTGTGGACAGGTGAGTCAGGAGAAGGAGTAGCATCAATAGAGTTACGCAGTGGAGAGGTGGGTTCTTGAATGAGTGGTGATGGTGTATCCTCAAGTTGAGGTTGAGTGGTTTCTTCTTCAGATTTTTGAGAGGAAGAGGAGGAATGATGAGCTTTCCGTTTCTTAGAGGCAGGGCGGTCATCATTTTGAATCTTCATCTGTTTGATATTCTTCATAGAAAAAGTGTTGTCGAAGTGAATGAAGGGTTCATCCTCAAGTGGGATTTTGAAAAATTTGAATATTTTAGTCAAAATCATCCCATAGGGAGCATATCGTCCCATCACAACAGCATTCAACATGAAGCCAAAAATAACATGTCCTAAATGAAGAGGAGTACCAGTCATCAAATGATAAATGATCATGAGGTCAAGCTACATGACCTTCTCAAAACTGCCATCTCGAGGCGTGGTGGAGTGAACACAAATATTGTGGAGGATACGATACATAGGAACGAGGTTGGAGGCCACTAACGGTTTTGGAGGCTTGATGAGAGTGTTTTGGAGTACATAGGTCCTAGTGATGACACATTGTGAATACCACATCTTCGATATGCAATAGGCTCCTTCATCGCGTATATCAAGGATTTGACATAACATAGTGGGATTTATTTCCATATGAACCCCTTTTAGCACCATACTAAAATTAGTGGTGCCTTTTGAACCCTTTGAAGCAACATAGAAAGCCATTACAAGGTGAAGATACTGGGGTTCATTGATTTGGAAAAAAGAGGTCCATCCGAGTTGGTCAAACATTTCTTCCACATTGAATCCTCCTTGTTTGATATTAGCAAGGTCAATGATTTTACCATTGACCACAAATTTGTTTTGCCATTTTGAGACGTAGTTAGTTTCTAATTCGGCCAAATCAAACAGCGGAGTATTTTCAGAATTTTTTGTGGATGAGGATGGGGGTTTTGGTGAAGAAGGTTTGACCTTTTTAGGAGTTGGAGTTTTGGAGGTAGATTTCGCAAGAGGAGGCTGATGTGAAGATTTTGGAGGGATATTTGTCTCTGAATCATCATAGTGGATGACATGAATCGTGTTGTCTTGAGGGGGAGCCCTTTTGGATGAAACAACTCCAAATATAATCCTGGAGGAGCGCCTTGTGGGAGCAGAGGAGAATAAGTTTTTTGAGACTTTTGGAGTAATAGAAGGAGAAGAAGAACTTTTAGATGGTTGAGAGGAAGGAATGGTGTTCAAGGAATTTTCTTCAGATTGGGTTTCCTCATGGAAATCTGACTCAGTGTTTGAATAGACATCTTGATTCTCTTCAGGTTTTTGATAAGAAATTTTGCGTTTTGCAATAACTTTGGTTCGAGCCATTTAAAAAAAACGTAGAGTGAAAAGCAACTGATGAGTAAAGATAAGTTTTGAACAAAGGGTTGATGAGTGAGAAAGATGGAGGACGTGAAATACATAGATGAGGACAGAAGATATACAGGAAGAATCGTGGGAGGAAACGTGTGAGAGAAAAGAAAGTTAATGCGCCGTTTACCTAGGAACCTAGCGTGATGATGGATGAGGCATGCTGGGGACATGTAGCCGTTAATGCATTAAATGCACGGCGTGAAATATGGAGGCAGGCGCCACGCATGCTGGCCAATGAGAGAGGAGGCGCGTGCAGTTTTTCTAGTTTGCCGTGTCAAGGGAAGTTACACCAATAAGGACATTCCGTCCTCTGGTGGTTTTTGCTATCCTCGCAGGTTTAGACTAAAAATTATATACATATTAAATGAAACAGCAGATTTTTTTGGTTTTTTATTTAATAAAAAAAATCATAATAATATAATAAAGGAACTTAAAAAGGATAAATCAATTAACTTTAGACAAATTAAGGATTGAGAGTTCCTCCAAGATCTTTTTGAACCTATTCTCTTGGAGAGGTTTGGTAAAAATATCTGCTAATTGATTTTCAGTGTCAATAAAAATCAGTTCTAAAACCCCCTTTTACACATGATCTCTTATAAAATGATGTTTAATTTCAATGTGCTTAGATCTAGAATGTTGAATGGGATTTTTAGACAAATTTATTGCACTTGTATTATCACAGAGGATAAGAATTTTTGCGTACCTTAGTGAGTAATCCTCAAGTTGATTTTTTATCCAAAGTAATTGTGAGCAACATTGAGCGGCTGATACATATTCTGCCTCAGTAGTTGAAAGAGCAATGGTACTTTGTTTTTTGCATGACCAACTTATTAGGGATTTACCAAGAAATTGACAAGCACCACTTGTGCTTTTTCTTTCAACTTTGTCTCCCATGTAGTCGGCATCAATAAGCTACGAGGTCAAGATTGGAACATTTCTTCTACCAAATTCCCATATTTATAGTGCCAACAAGATATCTAAAAAATATTTTTTACTGCAGTGAGATGGGATTCTTTAGGAGAGGATTGAAATGTTGCACAAAGACTGACTGCAAAGACTATGTCTGGTCTGCTGGCTGTTAAATACAACAAGGATCCGATCATCTCTCTGTACTCCTTTTCAGATATTGAGGTTCCTTCATCATCTTTGTGGAGTATGGATGATGGGTGCATAGGAGTTCCCATACTCTTGGCTGAACTCATGTTATATTTGTTAAGTAAATCCTTGGTGTATTTTTCTTGTGATATAAAAATGCCATCATCTCGTTGTTTGATTTGCAATCCAAGGAAGAATTTTAATTCCCCCATCATACTCATCTCAAACTCACTTTGCATGAGGTTGGAGAAATCTTTATACATCTTTTCATTTGTGGATCCAAAGATTATGTCATCAACATCTATTTTAACAATCAATAAATCCTTCTCAAGAGTCTTCTTGAAAAGAGTAGTGTCAATATGTCCTCTAATGAATCCATTTTCTTTTAGAAAAGAGCTTAACCTCTCATACCAAGCTCGAGGAGCTTGCTTTAAACCATAAAGAGCTTTTGAGAGTTTGAACACATGGTTCGGTCTTTTCTCATCCTCAAACCCATGAGGTTGACGACCTCTTCTCATCAACTTTTGAGGGTGATGTTGACAAGAGAGAGAACTACCCTCTTACATAGGATTGTCATCCTCCAGTCCGAGGATCATATCTGCTTTCAACATGTGATCTTCCATTTTTGGCTTGTTTGTTGTTGCCTTTCTTTAACTTGACTTCTTCATGTATTCATTCGTGCAAGCACATCAAATGGTCTGATTTTAGCCTTTGCACATGTTTGATGAGTTGCTTTCAACTTTACTGAGCCATCCTCCAGCCTATCCCTTTCATCCTCTAGCTAGATTTAGCCATTTTCGTCCTATTCCTTTGGCCTTCTTATTTTTATTTCAAATGCTTTATTTATTCATTCTTTGATATTATTGTGCATTTCTTTAATGAATAAAAATATTTGTTCTAGAGAGGACAAGTATTGTGCAGATTTGAGACTTCATCCTCTTCACGAGGCTATCCTCAGGAATTTCAATCCTTCAGATTTGTATAAGATTTTTCTCCTTTTTGCCTTAATGATTAATAACATGTTTTCTTATATAAATTCACTCAAAAGCACATATTAGTTATTAACCACAATCATAATCTCTTAAGTAATTTTGTTATCATTAAAATCATTTGAGAGATTTTGTCTTAACATAAACATGCATAAAAAAATCATTTAAAATTTAAAAGTTGAAACACAGTTTAATATATTTCGATTTTGTAGAAACTAAAATTGATTGCTAAATAATTTTATAAAGACTAAAAGTTGTATTCTTTTTTTACATAGATTAAAATTGAAATGTCGAAATTTTATAGATATTAAACTCATATTTAATCCTATCAATATTTCCTTTATAAGGTCATGATTTCAACTACTTCAGCATATAGATTCAATGTTATGATTTCAATTTTTCAAAATTCTACATGAAGCTAAAACATTTAATACGTATTTCATGAAGGAAGGAAACTATATACAAATTGTTCAATGCACACATGCACCACACATTGCTCAAGACTATTAAAACAATGTTATATAAGGCTATTGCATTTTCCTAGACTATTACTCAACTTCTTCCCCACATGTATTCAATTCCATGATTTTCAATGTTTAGAAATACTATATGAAGCTACAACATTTAATGTTTTGCACTCTATTACATGAAGTCATGCAATATCAATTGTTCAATGCACACATGCACCACACATGGCTCAATGCAACTAAAATAACATTGGACAAGGTTTAAGGCTACTAAATTTTCCTAGACTATATACTCAACTACTTCAATCCAATGCATTCAATGCCATGATTTCAATTTTTCCAAATATTACATGAAGCCATAACATTAAATGCTCTACACTAGATTTCATGAAGACTTGCAACTACATGTGAATTGTTCAATGCACACATGCACCTCACATGACTCAAGATTACAAAATAATGTTGCACAAACTACTACATTTTCCTAGACTATATACTCAACTATTTCAACCTATGTACAATTTGCAACATCCTTGATTATATATCCAACCACAGGTTGACTATCTCCACTCATATACACAATTACACTTGAATATTTCTTTGATATTTTCTCTATTGAGGAACATGTAAGTGTCATCCGATTCTCTCTCTCTCAACGTTCTTCTTTTCCTCCTATGTAACTTCACGCTTCTACTCTTCTTTAACCTCCCAACTCTTTTCAACTTACAAATCTAGCATGAACTAAATGAACTTTGTCAATATACATTCTTACTTTTACTTTGAGTTATAAATACAAACATTACAATAGCAAGAGAAAAACATTAATAGATGAAGAGCAGAATGGTTGAGGTGGAATTTCTAACCCCTCCTATGACGTGGATTGAGCAACATATGAGAAAACTAGATCTATGGCTATATTGCATTGTTAATGATTCAAGATCTCACCATGTTCTTTAGAATCTATGGCATGTTAACATGTGTTCGTAATTGTTGCAAGTTATCTTCTTTATTGGCTAATATATTTCAAGTTTTGATAAGTTTATGAGTAAGTAAAATGTATAATTATGTCTAATATATAATAGATTTAATTGCAGTTTTAATTCTCTTATTTTTACTGATTTATAAAATTGGTTTCCTATTTTAAAAGTCGACAATTTTAGTATCTCTATTTGATTTTTTTAACTAAAAAATGATGACGTGAGATTGTTTAAATAACGTGACATATGATATGACGATATAGAATTATTAACACTTATGAAATTAAAATAAAACATCGTAAAAACTTAGATTTCAACTTTTAATTTTTTTTATATTTTTAATTTAACTAATAACATATGAATAATTAATGCATCTAGATAGTTCTATATCATAGAATTATATGTCATGTCATTAAAAATATATCAAATCGTCATTTTTTAGTTCAAAAATCTAAGAAAATGAACTAAAATTGTCGACTTTTAAAATAGAACAATTAATTCTGTGAATTAGTAATAATAAAGAGATCAAAACTATAATCAAACCTAAATATGAGAGATTTTTTTGAAGATAAACAATAATAAGAAAATCCAATTATGGATGATAATAAAAAAGTCTTTATAGAGTAACGAAGATGACAATAAATCTAAAACATAACTCTTTTTTGTTTACAAGATCTAAACCATATATCATAAGTATGTTTATAAAATAATAATTAATATAGTTGAAAATTTTAAAAAATATTTATAAAAAAGAGAGAAAATATTTAGTTTTATATAAAAATCAGTTAAACGCGTTGTACCAAAAAAAAAGGGTTTATGCGACGCACCGTTTCGTTTGCTCCGTCATTGGTACCAACCAAAATTAATAACGAAACACATAAGGCAAACGAAGAATATTAGCGTAAACGATCACAATAATCTTCCTTGTCCATTTACAATACAAGGATTCTACAAACCTCCAAAACTACACTGCACTTCATACCTAATTGTAAGTTTTTCTCTTTCCCCTGTAAATAGATTATTTTAAGTTCTCTTGTTACTCGTTGTGCTATATTCTGTTTCCGCTTGATTCATTCGCCGACTATTTCTTCTTCCTGATTGTATGGAATGTTTTCTATATTCTCTTGTTACAATTTGTGTGCTTGATTCTGAATTAGCGAAAGAGTAGTTTTTTTTTCTTCCGTAAGGGATTTTAATCTGAATTGCTGTAGGACGTGTTTGTTAGGGACTCTTTTTTTGGGTGAAATTTGTAATTAATAGATGTTTGGTTAGTCGAATAATTGTCTGTGGTTGTTTATATTAAGCAAATTGGTCGTTTTTGTATTCGATGATCAACCCTGGTATTCGATTTTTTTTTTTCTTTTCATTATTTTTTAATATTTTATATTTAAAGTGGCTAGCTGTAATGCTGGAAGGTGAACTGGATTGAAGTACACCAATATAGGATTCAGTTCTTTTTTAGCTCTTTATCTAATTATGATGTTATTATGACTTTACACAGATACCAATTTTTCTTCTTCTAGGTTATGGTTTCCATCAAGCATTTCATTGACTATTAGTTATAGTTGTAGAATCTTAAACATTTTTTTTTTGTGAAATCAACACTCAATAAGTGCTTCACAAATCTCCATTGGGGTAGTATAGCAAATCCCTAAATTTTAATACTTGTTGAGAGTCTCACATTGAATATAATATATGAATTATTAAGCACAAACACCTCTAGGATTAAGGGTGTTCCTATGTTTGACACGCGCCGGTATCCGCACCTGTACAACACGTGTCCAACAACTAAGACAAGTGTCTCAAGTTTTTTTTCCTTCTTTTCTGATACCTTTGGACACATCTATGGTGGTTAAAGATGTGCCAAAGCAATGATGATCAAGGAGGGAAGCTGCATACATTATATTTGATTACATCTTTTAGTTTTTTGTAGTAGATGGATGAATGAAGGCAAAAGACTATCATGTCTTGTTTTAGATATTTTTTGTAATGAAACAAATTTCTCAATTTAGATGCACCTATATATTTTGATTTTCAATCTATATCTTTTACTAATAAAATTCATATTTTATTTAATTATAATCAATAAAAAAATATGTATTGGTTAGTGTATTATGTTTTTTACATTAGCGTCGACGTGTCCATGTCTATATCGTGTTAGATATCCGTGCAAGTTTTGTGTTTCATAGTGTAATATGACATGAATAAATGATTATAAGTGAGAGATGTCCCTCAACTGACAAGTTGTTGTTGTGGATGTTGTTATAGTAAGGCCCAATCCAAATTCTAAGGTTCCATTATACTACATTACTACTTTTGTTTCAGCACTGACTCAGCTATTTAATGTTATTTTTTTCTGTAGAGGATTTAAAACGATGAGTGGTGCACAACTGCAAAGTGCTTCCTCTGTCTTGGCCATACCAGGGTCACAACAAAGTAAAGGTTCGGTAACTGAGACGAGTGCTGCAGAGTCAAAGCCAAAGAAGAGAATCTGCTGTGCTTGCCCAGACACTAAGAAGCTGCGAGATGAATGCATAGTAGAACACGGTGAACCAGCTTGTGCGAAGTGGATTGAGGCTCACCGACTGTGCCTCCGTGCCGAGGGATTCAATGTTTAAAATTTTGTGATGAGGAAAAATAGAAGTCATAAGTTCAAGAACTCAATTGATTTTATGAAACTAATAAAGATTTAGGATTACAAATTATTTGTTTTACAATTTCACCAGTATTATAGTTGAAGCTCGGAATAAAAACAGGGGAGTTGATTGCTAAATACAATTCAGAATTAATGATTTCTATCATTTTGACTTTTGAGGTTATACTATAGTAGTTGTGTTTAGACTGACAGTTGGAATGAAATTTTAAGTTGTTATTATTACTATTACTTGTCATCTCTCATTTTGTTTTTGCTTTAGTGTAGCATTTAATATTTTTGCACTCAAATCAATTGTTTGGCAGATAGGTCCTGTTAATCAACAATTCCCCTTACCCATTTTTCATTTCCTATTCACACTGGATCCTTTTTGTTGAGGAGCAAGAATTGTTGTTTAAAAATCAAAAGATGCAGAAATTTTCAATGTTTTAGCTTTTTTCTTCCTTCTTTGCTTGATACTTGTGTGGTATATCATTTGTGGCACTTGTTAGGTGCAAGGTTACAATTCGTTTTTTCAGAATTTTGAACCATGTTTGTCAGTAACTGTGCAAAATACATTCTAGAAAACCTTGATCTGTAGGTGTGCCTTTATTTTGCAGCTCTTTTTGATGTATATAGCAATACAGATTGAGTATTCTATAAGCTGTGCTTTACCAACTGGATCATTTGGTCTCTATTTAAAATCATCCATAAGCAGGTATAATGCATTTGTTATCTTTACATATGCACTTGTTACCTAACAGTTAAGGGACTTGGATCTCCTGCAATGAAGAAGATCCTGCATTTTTCAGTCATCTGTTTCAACCATCTGATAAAAATAAGGTGGCTCAGATTTAACCTGGAACAAATCAGCTATAAAATTTAACTTGCAATATGAATCATTCGATCTTCATTGGTCAGCCAAAATCCTCATTTTTGCACCAGTTAGTGACTTCAGGGAATGGTGGAATTCATTCCCAGCTGTAAGTATCTGTCTCATTTGCCTCGAGTTCAAATTTCAAATCCTTTGTATCAGGCAATTTTGGGCCTTCTCATTAAGTTAAAATAAATACAAATTTTAAGAAATGAAAACAAGAAATATTTTTACAAAGTAAACGTTATCTTTCAAATTTACTCTGGGTAGTTTTTTATTTTTATTTTATTTTTTTATAGTATATATAAATGCTCTGTGCTAATGTGGATGATGGTGTCACTGTGTTAGCAGCATTTCAAAAGAGATTAACAAACAAAATTTATACTTCAACTCGATTAACCACATCATGCCACAACATGGCTGTTATATAAATTGTGTATCACTCATACAGACAGGAAGCAACATAACAAAACACACATTTATTTAGTACAAGATTACATTATTAACTTCATATTGCCAAACTCATGGCAATTACATTTGCATATTTTACTTAATGGCCGCAGGTGCAGTTAGTGCAAGTGCAGTTCGAACCACACTTGCAATTCCCACCATGCTCAGCAGCTGGAACATCCATGACAACAGTCTCCAAGTAGCTGCACAAAACAATGATAGTCATATTAAGCATATTTTTATTGGTTTAATCTGCTAGCTTTGCATTGAGTCTAGGAATTATTAGAAACATGTAAGCATTGAATACATAATACAATGGATATCAAATGTAAACTTTTACCTCTTCTCAGTCTCTACAATGGTCACACCGTAGTTGTTTCCCTTCCTGAATAGCATAACATAGCATATGATGGAGAATATATATAGTTATAACATAGCATATGATGGAGAATATATATAGCTATAACATAGCATATGATGGAGAATATATATAGTTAAATCCAACAGTTGTGGTCGATGGCATCATTTTAGATTTATGTATAGAAGTTTACTCCAATATAATACACATGAATCTTGTAGTACTAAATGGAGAAAGCACTTACCCGCACTGGTTCTTGTCAGCGCAGTTGCAGTTGACGCATGAGCTTGACATGTTTGGTTCGGTTGAAGAAAGAAAAGCTCTTGAAATGAAATTAACTGTAGAATTGAATGTTGATACTGTGCCTTCAAGCTGTGAACCGTTGTCCTGTATTTATAGTTGACGAAAAGCAAATATGACTAGGGAGGTGTCAATAGATTTGAGTTAATCCTTCTATTGAAGACCTCACAGAGCATTTGATGTGAGAATATATTTATTTATCTGAAGGAATCAAAATCATTGAGGCTTAGCGTCCTCTGCTCCTCTCATGTCAATTTTAATTTGGTTCTTGGTTGAGGGAGTCACGTATTCATATTCTTAGATTCCATTACTCTTTAGCTCCTTTTTTTCATTCCCTTTTCAAATATAAAGACTACTGAAAACTCGTTTCCCTTATGAATGCTAGACTGAAATTCAGTAAACTACTTTATTCTACTTTGAAATTAGTATTTTTTCTATCTAATCATTTTTGCTCCTCCACTTTCCTTCCTTTCAATACTAATTATTCTTCACAAGTTTTTATGTCGTGGTGATATGGGTTCTTGTATTCTGTTCAAAAGTTTAGATGCCTTAGAATTTTGTCACTATCAATATATTCGGACAAAGTTGATGATTTTTCAAAATGAAAGTTGGATTTGTTTTCATAAATTTAATTAATAGTAATAAAAAGATTAATTTAATTCCAATGTTTTGGTCTAGTAGTAAATGCACATGTATTGGATTCGGTATTTTGCGTGTTTTATTTATTTGTAAGTGATAAATGAGTCATAAAGTATTTTCTATCTGAAATAAGGGCATCATTGACTCACTCTAATTTTTTGTTAAAAAAAAGTAAAAGTGTTAATTTTTGTGAAAGAGCGTGTGAAGCTGAGAGCTTTGAGATCTTCAGTTTATTTCTATTTCTTGTTAGGTTTATTTTGGCAATCGTAAATGTTGGTTGGGAGATTCAAAATCGTTCTAGATGGTTGTGAGTTTATGGTTTTTATTTTTAAAAGTCAATTTCAAAATTAAAATTTTTTTCGATAAAATGGTGTTGTGTTGGTTTTATAATTTTTGACTACCAAAGGTTTTATAATTTTTTTCGGTAAGATGGTTGTGTCACCATTAGTAGACGTAAGCACCACTCCAACAATCATTGATTACCGATCGCCATCACCGACTACTCACCTCCAACCATCGCCACAACCACCATCTATGACCATTGCCATCACCATCTCCAAACACATATCACTTACAATCACCATCAATGACCAACGCTACAACCACCACCAACCATCCACCTTCCACCACCATTAACCACTGACCTCCATCCACCATCTCCCATCATCCACCCACCTGCCACCCAAACCGACCTCACCTTTGACAATCGTCGAAAACCATCTCTACTACCTGTCACAACAAACACCGACCACCATCTCCCGCCACCGACACTACTACAATCACTTTTGGTCATGTTACGATTGTCATAGTCTAATATTTCAAGTATTTCTCGAATTTAATGGAATTACCACCAAAGTTTATTTAAAATAGAGAAATGTTGGGTAACCCTTGAAAAACAAAAATAATGGTCTTTGAAACCAAATTTTGAGTTCGGGAGTCGATTATGTGTAG
>NC_021166.2:30548079-30550807 GCF_000331145.2 Cicer arietinum
TGTAGGGAATGTATCAACACCCTACGATATCCGTAAAAAAAAGGTTACCTGTAGTTAACTGTGCAAAAATTATGTTAACTTAAAAAAATATTTATTTTCTCCTCATTAGTAAATATACATATAAATTGTTTTTTCCGAATGTAATATTGAAAGAAAAGTGCTTAAAATAAAAAGGAAAAAAATGAAATTTTATTATTGTGCTTGACATAAGTGATATCATGCTCCTATGTATCTTCGGGTGCGATGAAAATATCCAAGTTATGTAATTCTTAGATAGAGAGTGCGAATGTATCAATTGTTTTTTAAAAAATATAATTAATTTGGACGCGGGATGACAACTTATGTGGTTTTTGGGCATGGACTAAGTCCATTGGACGAGTCCCGTTAGAGTGTGTCAACATTTACCATTCGATGCCATTTACGAAGCTCATAAGGTTCCCCGTCACGTTCCTCTCTGTACTTACTCGATGCACACAACTTACCAGCCATGTTTTCTCAAAAAGGATGAGAACGTAGGGGTCGACTAGTTTGTAGTAGGGCAACACCGAAGACTACAACATCTTTAGTGACATTCACGGTGTTGTAGTTCACTCCAAGCCAGCCTAGATTATTTGGCCTAGAAGGTAAGGACTGACAACATTGGCGTGAAGATAATTGGATATGAACCTATCTCATTTTGAGTATTTTGGCCCGTATAGAGTTTCTACCCTATTGTATGATCTTTTGTGGAAGTTCATCGTTGTACTGTTGTAATTTCATCTATTAGTTGTATCTCAATGTATTTTTTGTTGTATGTGGTACCCTTTTGACGCCCAAAAGACATTCAGCCTTCTTGTGTCATTATGTTAATATGTAAATACTTAACTATGCTTCCAAACCCGCTATCCATTTGTGTTGATGGCTTATATTATTTATGTTTGAAAATTTTTAAGTCTATATTCGTTGTGGAGATTTATTTGGGATATTAATCGGATGGGATTTGGGAAATCCTGACCAGCATTATTATTGTTGTTGTTGTTTTTTTACTTGTTTGTTTGTTTATTATTATTATTATTATTATTATTATTATTATTATTATTATTATTATTATTATTATATGAACATTTACAAAATCTATGAGAATAATTGATATCCTCTCAAGAATAATTTGAACTTCTATCTTGAAGATGATAAACTATTTTCAATATTTGTAAGATAGATCCCTATAGAGTACTCGCCAACTCTATATCTAGAAATAATCATTATCTTAAGTCATTTAAAGCTACAACCAATTACACCAAATTGCCCACCTTTAGAACAATCAAACAAACAAAAGATACTCTACCTTTGTTGTTTTTTGTTAGGAGAATTGGCGATCTAGGACAAACTGGGTACTAGGTTATGGTTCCCAACTGCGCGCTAACCTAAACCCCACAAATGGTGTTGGTCGATTAAGACAGGAGGACAATGGTCATGAAAGTCGAAATTCGCTAAGGAGTATGTAAAAAGTCACCCGTTGAATCAACTAGCCCCGAAAATGGATGGTGCTAAAGTGTGCAATCTATACCCGACTGTTTGGGCAAGGGCTAAGCCCTGATGAGTAGGAAGGTGCGTCGGTCACTGCAAAACTTGGGGCGTAAGCTTGGGAAAAGCGATTGTCAGTGCAGATCTTGGTGGTAGTAGAAAATATTTAAATGAAAACTTTGAGGGGAAAGGTTCCTTGTGAACGAAACTTGCGCAAAGGTAAGTCGATCCTAAGGGACGAGAGAAGTTCGTCTAATAGCGCTCTAAGCGCGTACGCCGAAAGGGAATCAGGCTAAAACTCCTTAATTGGGACATGGTGGCTAACAGAAATGTTAGGGAGTTTGGAGACGTTGGCAGAGGCCTTGGAAAGAGTTACCTTTTCTATTTAACAGCTTGCCCACCCTAGAAACGACTCATCCAGAGGTAGGGCCCAACAGTTGGAAGATCATCGCACGTCACATGGTATCCGATATGCCCATGGCAACCCTTGATAATCCGAAGGACCGAGTGTCTTTCATGCCCAATCAAACTCATTACTCCATCAAAGCTCCAAGGTGAACAACCTCAGGTCGATGGAACGATGTAGGCAAGGGAAATCGACAAAATGGATTTGTAATGTCGAGAAAAGGATTGTCTCTCAGGACTAGGCAAAGGGATCCCAATTTCGAACCCGTCGGTTGTTGGAGGGTTTCTTGAGCTACTCCCACGACGAGAGCAGGTCATCGCGTGCCGGTCGGGGGATGGATTGGGAACGAGCCCTTTGGGGACTCTTCCCCAGACATCGAACAATCAACTCAGAATTGGACAAGGGGAATTCGAATGTTTAATTAAAACATAACATTGCAGCGACTAGTGGAGGAGCGTAGTAACAAAATCCAAAATTTGACGCGGATGTGGATAAGTCAAGACACACGCGACGACTACGACTAAGACATGGATGTGGCGCACGTGCGTGTTTGATTCCTTGATGAGGGGTGTAGTAATGTAATCCAAAATTTGGATCAGGTGTGGGTACAACAAGACCTGATCTGGACATGGCGCGCACGCGTCTTGGCTTGCTTGTTGAGGGGCATAGTAACAAAATCCAAAATTTAGATCACGTGTGGGTACATCAAGACGCGTGCGTGACGACTACGACTAAGACATGAATGTGGCGCACGAGTGTTGGCTTGCTAATTGACGCCTCTAGAAACGAAAGTACTGCCTCAATAATGTTATTCCCCCC
>NC_021166.2:30550818-30565968 GCF_000331145.2 Cicer arietinum
CCCCCACGGTCACGTAAAAAAGTGGAACATGGATCCACCAAAATAAAAGTCAACTAACAATATTTGTTATAAATACAGTCATCCCAAAATATAATAAGTACAACCACCAAAGACAGACATCAAGTCCCTTGATAATCGATCATCTCGTGAGTGAGCTCCACGAGGTAGACTGCTCCAGCTCTCCTACTTGTCATCACTACCCTCCCCGTATAAGTATCTCTGCTTGAGATGGGGTTGTATACCCAAGCAGTCGGCGAGTCTTGGTCAAGGAAGTCTAACGATGTTTCTGTTGTTAAGGTAACAGTCGGTGGAACGAACTCATATATTGTAAGACCCTTAATTTTAAATTCTAATTTATGTACTTTGGGGAATTTTGTGTTGAATTTATGAGGCTTTTTAGCCAATTTTATGGCATTTTGTGAGTTAAATGCCAAAAATATCTTTTTGGAGACCTGATTAAAATTATTCGTCGATGAATAATTTTATTTAATTACGGTGAATCTTTTGTCGAAGAAAAAAAATTTCTGAGATGCACTATTTTTCAGAAAAATTCATCTACCAATTGAATTACAGCGAGAGTAGATATTTTTTTGAAAAAGTGGTTTGTGATGTGATGTGAGGTGACAGGCATAATGGTGATTTTTATAAAAATATCTAGATATTTGTTTAGATATTTATTATTATTATTATTATTATTATTATTATTATTATTATTATTATTATTATATATATATATATATATATATATATATATATAAAAGAAATGCAAACAAAGGAAGCATCTTTCCCTCTGTAGCCGTGCCTTCCTTCTTTCCTTCTTTTCCTTCTCTGTTTCCACCCCCAAATCAAAGTTTTGGGTTTTTCTTCAAAAACTCAAATATAAACCTCTATTTTTCTTTGACTTCTAAGCTTTATTTTCCGAAGTGACAGAAGGAAAAATTTCTTCTCTCCACGCTATGGTGCCAGTGACCCAACTATGAAAGTGACGGCGCGAATGAAATTTTTTACCGTAATTAATCGCGGTGTCGAAATCGGTTGTTAAAATTACAACGGAGGTAAGGGCTCCTTCCAAACTTTTAGTTTGCATTTAGGACATTATTTGTGATTTTGTGGAATAGAAATTTGATGTATTTGAGGTGTAAAATTGTGGAAAATGAATTTAATTTGTTTATGTGTGAATTAGTTGAATTTGAATTTGATTTGTTTTGAGGTGTGTTTTGTAGTGATTAATGTTGGGTGTAAATTGTATGTTTATAATTAATATTATGAATTTTTGAGATGTGATTTAGGTGTGAATTTTGTGGATATTAAATTAATTAAATTTGATGTGTTTGAGTTGTGTAATGAGTTGTTTTCAAATAAATGAGTTTGAATTGAAGTTGAAATTTTACAAAAAATTTAGAGTTGTTAAAGTTGTGGAAAAAAAATTCAAATTTTAACTAAGTTAAAGAGTTTGAGTAAATAGATAGATTGAAATTAAAAAGGGTTAGAGTTTAAAATGTTACTATTTTAATTACTCTTGAACTGAGTTTAAAAAGAAAAAAAATTTTATTAACTCAAAAATTTTGGTACTTTAATAGTCGCGTGTGTATGTGAAATTTGGACAATATTTATTTTATTTAGTTTTAACTAAATAAAAAAGATTATTTGGTTTTAAAAGTTTAGTGTGTGAGAAAGATTTAATTTTGGAAATTTTGTTGTGTTTGGATTAATTTTATTGTGAACAAATTGTTATAAATATTTATGTTTATGTAGTTAGCTCATTGAGTCTCGAAAAGGAATCGAGACCATTGGCACCGAGTTAGCGGTGGGGAGAACTCTGATATATTAATGTTGTTGTGGTGATTTATAGTTGAAAATTTTGGAGATTGAATTTGATGATTAATGTTTGAAGATGTGGAGTTTTGAATTTGGTGATTTATGGTTGAAATTTGTGGAGAATAAATTTGGTGATTAATGTTTGAAAATTTTGGAGATTAATATGGGTCATTTATGTTGAATTTGGGGAGAATTAAATTTAATTTAATTATGTGTTCATAATTGATATTATGAATGTTTGATGTGTGTTTGAGGTATGGGTTGTGGTGATTTACGGTTGGTGTGATTTGTGTTCATAATGATTATTATGAATTTTTGGAGATGTGGTTTATGTGGGTTTATGGAAAATGAATTTGGTGGGTTATGTGTGAAAATGTGGAGTTTCGAAAATGGGCGATTTATGAGTAAATTTGGTGTGAGTAAATTGTTGGTTCATCTGATCCTTGCAGGGATTGTCGCGTCGTGCTAATCTGTGAGAGATTGCACTCTAGAATGTGCTGATCCGTGAGCGATTGCACTCTAGAAAGTCGTGCTAGTCTGTGAGCGACTACACTCTTGTATTTCGTGCTGGTCTGTGAGTGACTGCACGCTAGTAAACCATGCTGATCTGTGAGATATTGCACTCTAGAATGTGTTGATCTGTGAGCGATTACACTCTAGAAAATCGTGTTGGCCTGTGAGCGACTGCACTCTTGTATATCGTGCTGGTCTGTGAGAAACTGCACGCTAGTAAATTGTGCTGGTCTGTGAGCGAATGCACTCTTGTATGTCGTGTTGGTCTGTGAGCGACTGCACGCTATTAAATCATGCTGATCTGTGAGAGAATGCACTTTGGTAATTAGTACTGGTCTGTGAGAGGCTGTACAATTATGATTTACGCCATTCGAGGAGGGTTTTGGTTTGGAATTCCAGAATCATGCATTTTGGCATATATGCATTGCATTAGAGTGCTTGGCACGCGAGTCATGTTTGTTATACTATGATGATTGTATATGCATATTCGGTTGTTGTTGTGATTTGCCGTAATTGCTTTGAGGTGTGAAGTTGGGTTGATTAAGTTTTGATGTAATTATGTGTTCATAATTGATTTAATGAATATTCGATGTGTGAATTTGTGGAGATTAACTTGGTGTTAATTATGTGTTCATAATTAATAACATTAATGTTTGAAGTGTTGATTGATTTAGAGCCATTTTAGAATTGAAAATCTGCATTTTCTCAGTTGTATCATTTTTCATCATTGTTTATGCATTTTTGGACATATGAAAACCCTTTCGAGGAGTGTGCTAAGACGAAAGGTTCTTTTGAGCATTTGAAAATATAAGAATTTTGCTAAGTGTTATTTGTTAATTTCGGTTGGTGACCCTTTACAATTATTGTGAAAATCTGGACTTTGCCCTCAGATGAGAACCACGATTGTCCTACCGGTTAGTACTTTGGAGACGGGCATGTAGTTAGACATACCTGACCGAAGCTGTGTTAGGAGGATCTTGCGGGGCGCGTGGAGATCACCCGGGTGGTATAGTGTTTGTAGCATGATCAGATTAGGTGGTTGTATAAGACTAAATGTCTTTCTTTTGTGATTGTATTTATTTCATTTTGGAAGATTGTATCTATGCTTAAACTGTTTGATGTCTTTTCTTTTGATGGGTCCATGTTCCACTTTTTGATGTGACGTGGGGAAAGTTAAAATTCTTGGGGCAGTGCTTTTGTACAGGTCTGTCGAGAATACCCCAGGGGTATGAGCTATGTCTTATAGGCCTCATAGCCCTGGTGTATTTTGATGTTTGAATACTTTGGATTTTTATTTCAAAAACTATTCCGCTGCTTGTAAATATTTGTTGACTTTGTTGTTATGTTATGACTTAAATATTTATCCAAAAGTATTTCCTTCTTTATTTATTCGTTTTTATGAATTTGTTTTGTAAAAAAAAAACAAAAAAATACACTCGCGTTGTTAAAAATCGGGGTGTTACAGGTATCATCTTATGGCAAAACCCAATTTTCACAATAATGTAAATGATCACTACCGAAATTAACAAATAACACTTAGCACCATTCTTATATTTTTAAATGCTCAAGATAACCTTTCGTCTTAGCATACTCCTCGAAAGGATTTTTATATGTCAAAAATGCATAAATAATGTTGAAAAATGAAGTCGGTGGCAAAAACACCATATTCGTATTCAAATACAAGGTTTCGTATTCAAATATGACGTGGAAATTTTACATAAAAACTGAACGTTACAGATGTGTATTCGACAACACACTGCATGTAGCCGAAAACAACTGTTAAATATTGCAGGTTTTCAGTTTTAAATGGCTCTGAATCAATTAACACTTACGATACAAAGCCCATCAATAACACTTGATACATTCATAATATCAATTATGAACACATAATTACATCGAAACTTAATCAACACAAATTCACACCTCAAAGCAATTACGACACAATAACAAATAACAACCGAGTATGTATATACAATCACCATAGTATTACAAACATGACTCGCGTGCCAAGCCCCTAATGCAATGTGTATATGCCAATGCGCATGATTCTGGAATTTCCAACAAAAACCCTTCTCGAAGGGGCATAAATCATAATTGTACCGCATATCACAAGCCTTAGTACTAATTGCCGAGGTGCAGTCTCTCACAGGCTAGCACGATTTACTAGAGTGTAGTCTATCACAGACCTTACACATTAGTTAAATACTCGTAAGGATAAGATGAACCAACTATCACATGGAACCGCCTCGTCGCCCATCACGGTCACCACTTAACTTCGTGGCCCATCACGGTCACCACTTAAGACCGTGGCCCATCGCGGTCACCACTGACATTGTGGCCCATCATGGTCACCACAAGCTATGAAATGCATGAGCATACTCTGAATTTTTTCACCACAATCATTAAGTATATGCAGCTATTAAAAGATTCCCCGTTTTTAATACTCATTTAACACTAACAATTTTTCAAACTTATCACAGAGCATACTCAAAACATTTTTTCCTCGATAAAATTCATAATGCACATATTATCAATTATGAATACATAATCACATCAAATTCAATTTCCACAGATCCACTCCTAAATCACACATAAATCAGTTTTGAATCACATAGTCGTATCAAAACATTTGTGTTTTGTTTTTGTTTTTCTCTCTACCAACACAACCTTTTTTTTTTTTTTTGAAACAGAAAGGAAAAGAAGAAATGAGAAGGCGAGGAGCAGGGGAAACGTTTTCTTGTGTTTCTCTTTCTCGGCTATATATATATATATATTATATTAAAATCAAACCAACAAATATCTAACTCTTACACACATCATTTCACTCACATCTCCATCTAATTTAATAAAAATATCTACTCTCGTTGCAACTCAATTGACAGATAAATTTTTTTAGCAACAAGTGACATTTAAAAAAAATTCTGCCCAGTATTAAATTCTTTGTAACATAATTAAATTATTCTCCGACAAATAATTTTATTCGGGGTCTCAAATTATATATATATATATATATATATATTAAAATATATATAAATATTAAATATATTATTAACTTTAATAAAATAAATTTTTGATATTTAATCCCCAAACTAAAATTCAATTGGGCTAAATGCCTAAGCAATTTAACACAAAATACCCTAAAATTGCATAAATTAGAATTTAGAAAATTTAGGGTCTTACATTATTACCCCCTAAAAGAAGTTTCGTCCTCGAAACTTAAAGTAAGAGTAACGACCCATCCTAGGTTTGCACTCCAACTCGACATTCATGATAGAACTTGTTTCTTCATGCCTACTCGAAGGAAGTGTCGTCTATCCCTTTTCATAGGATGCTTAATAACTTTACGCACTATCATAGCCGGTAAGACTCACCCGTTCCATTCAACATGATTTTGTCTACTATCAACAAGAGATTGGGGATGATCATTTCCTCAATTTGTCAATAGGTAGCAAACGACCATTATGAAGGCTTAGACCATCTTAACCTAACTATAATAATGCTTTCTACGACTTACACTTAAGGCTATCCTGAGGCACAAGTGGTCTAACAATCTCCTCAAGGTCCACTAAGTTTTCCTTATTTCCTATTACTTTGATCCTATCGACGAAGTACAATCGTCCAAAACTATGTCACATAGACTCATATACGTCCACTTGGTACGCAACATCCATTAGGTACCAAACCGAAACCCTAAGTATGACACCAACACACTGAGTACAAAACAATCATTACCGTTGAGAACTACCTAATTTCTCTATTGCCCACAAATCCTCGATTTTCTTTAGTCGCACAACTACACCAAACCACAATGTTCTTATCAAAATGTTGGTCTAATTATAAATTTAATAATTACATCCTAACATTCGGTTGGTGATCAAAGTTTCCTCAATTATTTTTGACAACATGTCAAAACTATACCACCTGCAACACACAAACTTCCTTCAGATTTAGTGTTTCATTTCAAGAGTCACGTCTCTAACAAAAATCCAACTTTAATTTCATTCACTAATTAAGACCTACATTTGTCTCATGCCTAACACCTCCAATTCACGCTTCACTAGTCAATTTCCAACATACTTCGCAATTCCTGACAAACCCGAAAATAATTTTCCTACATCTACTGCCAACATTCATTCTGATACTTCTCAATTTCGTTGCATCCTTTATTTGTAGCTTGATGATTATCTTGGTCAAACACATTGTATTCACTCCATCCCTTTTCCATTTATACAAACCTTAAATTTCTACCTCGAATCTTGATACATCTTCATTATTTCGAAATCGTTACTTAGCTTACTCTCTCGTATGTCTCTTTCCAAAACTTGCTCTCTTCTTTGGCAGCCACAATTGGTACACGATTGTGCGTCATATCCCAAAATATCATCTAACCTAACTTGATTTTCTTTTGTCTTTCCTCTTGCTATTAAACTTTTCTTCCTTCGAATAAGCTTAGCATCCTGGTCATTAAGAATTCCCTCAACAATTCAAACAAAATCTTAATTCCTCCTAATTTTCACACTTCCTATGAAATATTCTACATCTAAAATATATCTCAAAACACTTTTCACCTCTACCGTCATTCAACCGTCCATGTGGTTAACATCTAGAGTCTTTTATTTTCTTAGCTCATCTTCCATCATACTTCGTCTCTCTTCATTATAGTGATTTCAATAAATCAAGCCTTACTAGTTCCCACCAAACTTCTCCATTCCGTGCTCAATTCTTTCCTACCAAACAAATTTTTAACTCTTTTGATTGACTAACACAATAACGTACCCCTATGACATGCATTCAAGTAGTGCCTTTGAATCATTGGCTTACCCTTCTAATAACAATGTATGATTTAAGGGTGAAATAATTCCTTTCATGACCCTTAATTAACATAAACTACATATCCATGTGTTTCTCCAACAAGTTTTCATGGCACGTTTTCAAAAATTTGGTTCACTCGCTGGATTCTTATTCGTTCCTAACCTTCACCGAGGTACAAACTGAAAGAGTCCGAACAATCGAACGTTCTAAAGAACTATTCCTTAAACGTTCCCAATAAGCATCTCCTATGAAATAATTTTCTGTAAACCTCATCCTCATAACTTTGCAGTAAATTATCTCCAAGACCCATATCTTTTATCGTCCATCTAGTCGTTGAAACAAGCATTTCAAATCTTAACGCTTGACTTCCCCAGACCAACAACTAAACCATAAATCATCTGTTACATTTCTTCTTCTTTTTACTCTCTATCATTGAATAAAATTCTAAAATCTGATCCTAGAAATCTCCAAATACTCATCACACTGTCTAAATTCGTGCATTTCATCTTAAGATACAATACAAGGTCTTATTCATTATCGACTCTAATCGTCTTAGTCATCTCACTAATGAAACTCTTCTAATCATAACACAACATTTTCAGTGAATCTTCAAACACTTCCATCCATAACATGAATTATTTATCACTTGCCTACCGCAACTCTCTCGATTATACAAGTTTAAGGTGTCACTTGGTCCTCCATCCAACCTTGTGGATTTGAAATCGTCAACTTAAAGATCAACCATCTTAAGACTAAAGTGTTCTCATACTCTGTTTTTCCAATTCCATTTAATAGTAACATGCGGTTCAATACATCAAGGCTTAACTCCTTATGTTTATCCAAACATCACTCAAAATTCATAGTTACGCATCAATAGTTTCATCTAAAATCATTATCCATACATATTACCTCTTAAACCACACAGAGACTTGTCACTTACCAACGAAATATATAGTCTCACTCCTATAATCGTCATGAGATTCATACTTAACAATCTAAGTCGCGAATCTAGTTTAACTTGAATGCTCGACCTTACCCCTCAAGGTATCGACTATTCCTCAAAGCGTACTTTATGTAACCAAGGTAGTATTCACCCCTAAGGTGCAACGCCCCTTAACTTCAATACAAGCCTCCTTCGTTGACACATAAGCACTAAATGCTATTCCAAATGGAAGCCATGTCTTCTTCCCTCTTCTCCAGATCTTGGAGAGTCTTTGCATCTATTTGTGCAGCAATAGAAGCAGTCATGTTATTCATTGCTTCAGCCATTTGATCATTCCTATTGACGTTGACTCTTGCAGCGTCGTTCCTTCGTGGAGGCATTGTTTCCTCAAAACCAACATCAAGAAGAAATCTTAACACCACTTAGGAGAATTCCAAAAATAACTTTCGACTACATCAACACATAATAGCTACTCCAGACCTGCAACTCATACAACTTAACCCGACGCATGATCAGATAACGACTTCCAATCTATATGTTGACCTCCCATCTAACCAAAGCTCTGATACCAGAATGTAACACCACAATTTTTAACAGCGCGAGTGTTTTTTTTTTCAAAAACAAATAATAAAAATAACTCGTTTTAACACAATACGACAAAAGTCATAAATAATGACATCATCATTACCAACAAACTCAAATAGTTTTTGGGATGATAATCCAAAGTATTCAAATAGAAAAATACATTGGGGTTATGAGACCTATCAGACATCGCTAATACCCCTAGGGTATTCTTGGCAGACACCTGAACAAAAGTATTGCCCCAAGAAAGTTATCCTCCTACCCACAGTCATGTCAAAAAGAGGAACATGGACCCACCAAAATAAAAGTCCACTGACAATATTTATTATAGATACAGTCATCCCAAAATATAATAAGTACAACCACCAAAGAAAGACATCAAGTCCCTATACAACAAAACTAATCTGATAATACTCTAACAACTACAATAACAAGGGTGACCTCCACACACTCCGCATCTTCCCATGCTCCATTCATCTCGAGCACCAATCCTAAGGGTATTGGATAATCGATCATCTCGTGAGTGAGCTCCACGAAGTAGACTGCTCCAGCTCTCCTACTTGTCCTCACTACCCTCCACGTATAAGTAGCCCTGCTGAAGATGGGGTCGTATAACCAAGAAATCGGCAAGCCTCAGTCAGTGAAGTCTAACGACGTTTTCGTCGTCAAGGTAACAGTCGGTGGAACGAACTCGAGTATCATCTGATGGCAAAGCCTAATATTTGCAATAATGTAAAGGGTCACCAACCAAAATTAACAAATAACACTTGGCACAATTCTTATATTTTCAAATGCTCAAGAGAACCTTTCGTCTTAGCATACTCCTCGAAAGGGTTTTCATATGTTAAAAATGCATAAACATTGTTGAAAAATGAAGTTTTTTACAAACTGCACTATCGTATTCGTATACAACATTTTTGTATCTGAATACGAGTGCTAAGTTAGTAGCAAAGTTTGCACATTCGTATTCGAATACAACAATTTCGTAGCTGAATACAAGTCAAGTCAGTGGCAAAAACATCAATTTTGTATTCGAATACAAGGTTTCGTTTTCGAATACGACGTGGAAATTTTACATAAAAACTAAAAGTTATAGATGTGTATTAGACTACACATTGCATGTAGCCGAATACAACAACTAAATATTGCAGATTTTCAGTTTTAAAATGTCTCTGAATCAACTCACACTTACGATACAAAGCCCATCAATAACACTTTATACATTCATAATATCAATTATGAACACATAATTACATCGAAACTTAATCAACACAAATTCACACCTCAAAGAAATTACGCCATAATAACAAACAACAACCGAATATGTATATACAATCACCATAGTATATAAAACATGACTCTCGTGCCAAGCACCCTAATACAATGCGTATATGCCAATTCGCATAATTGTACCGCCTATCACAGGCCTTAGTACTAATTACCAAGGTGTAGTCTCTCACAAGCTAGCACGGTTTACTAGAGTGTAGCCTATCACATGCCTTACAAATCAGTTAAATCCTCATAAGGATAAGATGAACCAACTATAACATAGAACCACCCCATGGCCCATCACAGTCACCACTTAACTTTGTGGTCCATCACGGTCACCACTTAACACTGTGTCCCATCGCGATCACCACTGACATTATTGCCCATCATGGTCACCATAAGCTATGAAATGCATGAGCATACTCTGACTTTTTTCACCATAATCATTAAGTAAATGCAGCTATTAAAAGATTCCCCATTTTTAATACTCATATTATCAGTTATAAATACATAATCACATAAAATTCAATTTCCACATATATGATAATTTTTATGAATTTTAAAGTATAATGTAAAGTATGTATTTTTATGTTATATATGATAAAATTTTAATTTTTACGATAAATAGGAAGTAAAATATGAATTTTCATGTTATACGTGATAAAATTTTAATTTTTATGATGAATATAAAGTAAAGTATGAATTTTTATATTATACGTGATAAAGTTTTAAATTTTATGATGAATATAAAGTAAAGTATGGATATTTACGTTATATATGATAAAGTTTTAATTATACATCGATAATAGAAAAAACCAATAAAAATATCTATGTCATGTTAATGGGTTGAGCTCGCAGGTCTGCATGTTCAAAATATTAAATATGTTATCTGAACCAAACAATATTGGGATTAAATGAATTGGTTTAGGTTAGACCTTAACTAGAATGGGTTGGATAAAAATAGGAGTTGGGTTGGTTTGGGTAACGAGTTCACGGGTTTACCTGTACCCATGAACACCCTTATGGAAATGTATTTCAAATATTCATGAAGTCTTGATGAAAATGATATTTTATGTTATAAGGTACTGATCTTTTAATTATAGATTTCTTAATTTGACATTACTTTCTCTTCTAATGGCATAAAGAGAATTATTATCTTGTTGTCTGCAATTTGGGACAATAACTATTTATCTATAGAAATCACATGTCGTTTCGTAAAGTGCTATAAGTATGACTACTCAACTTTTATTATTTCACCTCATAGTAAAAATAGAAATAATATTTATGATATCTAGTATTTTTGATGGCAATAACATGCTTTGCCATAAATATTATGTGAAATAGATCACTTTAATTTGAATAATTAAAATAATAACCCTAATACATTTAAATATAACGTGTGTGACACAGAATTTCAAACAAATCTTACATTTAATGTTACAAAATGGTATAACAATTAAAAATATAAAATAACATTTTCTATCTATTAAAATCATTTTCCTCCCTATCATTTTCCTATTATCAATTTGTTTGAACCAAATAGAATCTAAGTAATGAGTATGTGAATGTTTAAACCTATATGGCCATCACTTAATCTAATTAAATTTTCAATAATCTATCTCCCAAAGTGTGAATTCTCAAGTGTTTCGAGAGTATACTGAAGTAGCTAAAATATCACTAAAAAGGAGATTGAATAGAGATATTGTAGTTTTAAAAATTTCTTAAGAATTTTTTAAAATTGTATCCTGTGAGAGAGGATAAAAATGTAGTTTTAGGAGGATAAGCGTTTGTAGCTGAAATGTGAGTTAGACAAAATTATAAGTATAGAGTATAAAAATTACACAAATTTATACTAGTTCACCCAAAATGGGTTACGTCCAGTTCTCACTAACTTGTGAGTTTTCACTATGGTTCAAAATGGTTTACACAAGAAAACAAGGAATTTGTGAGGGCCAAAAGCCCTCACAAAGGGTAAAAAGCAGCCACAAAGGGGCTATTTGTGGCGGCCTTAGGCAGCCACAAATAAGCTGGTCACAAACATTTGTGAGAGCCTTTGCAGCCACAAAGTTTGAAAAATACGTTGCCATTTGTGAGGGCCTTTGCAGCCACAAAATGTATGCCTTTGTGAGGGCCTTTGCAGCCACAAAATCCTGCCTTTGTGAGGGCACAGGTCGCCACAAACTCCCTCCTTTGTGAGGGTTTAGGCCGCTGCAAAGTATCATCCAGATTAAAAATTAAATATTTTGTGAGGGCTTAGGCCGCCACAAAATATTACGTACATTAAAAAATTAAAATTTTAAATTCAAAATTAATACTGTATTATAATATTATATATAATAAATTAATATAAATTTAAATTTAAAATTTAAATTAAAATTACAATTAAATTAAAATATAAATTAAATTTAAAATATAATATCAATATAAATTAAATTTAATATATAATAAACTAATCTGAATATAAATTAAAAATTTAAATTAAATTTAAAATAAAATATTTAAATTATAATTATAATTAAAAATTAATTTAAATTACAAATAAATTAAAATTAAAATTTAAATAAAATTAAAATTAAATATTAAAATTAAAATAAATATTATATATAAAAATATAATATTAATAATAATTAATGTAATTACCACCAAACCAAATAAAACATGCATTCCAAAATTAATAAATAATGTCTTACAAACCCAAAATTTAAAAATAATGTCTTACAAACCCAAAATTTAAAAATAATGTCTTACAAACCCAAAATTTAAAAATAATGTCTTACAAACCCAAAATTTAAAAATAATGTCTTACAAACCCAAAATTTAAAAATAATGTCTTACAATTCCAAAATTAATAAATAATGTCTTACAAACCCAAAATTTAAAAATAATGTCTTACAAACCCAAAATTAAACACACAATAATTAACTAAGACAACATAAATATGTGTTCATACAACCCAAAAATAAATTATGAAATTATTCATATGACATATCAATCCTCATAATAATTCCTTTGATCAGCTCCACTCCCACCATCATTATTCCCTGCAATGTTACCCGATGAAAGAAATCCCTCAAAAGTATTATTAATTTGGGTTGGAGGAGACATCATGGTTTGAAATTGAATTTCATCTTCGATTGCACCACCACTAGTCGAAGGAGAAGCCCTAGCTGGTTGAGGTTGATTTAAATCTGGTCTGATCAAGCCAGTTGTTGGCATAGTTGGTCGGTATGCAGTTTGATGTGAAGAGGACATAACATACTGATAATTATGAAAATATTGTTGTTGCTGAAACATTGGCTGCTGTTGTTGCTGGAAGGTAGAGTTCGGAGGATCCTAGTGTTGTTGTTGGAAATTTGGAGGCGGTTGCTGCTGCTGGGAGTATTGAGAGTAATTTTGTTGCTGCTGGAATAGTGGTTGTTGATGCAAGTATTGAGGCCGATGCGGGATCTGCTGATGAAACACAGAAGGAAATGAAAATTGTTGTTGCTGTTGAAACTGCTGCTGCGGCTTTTATCAACTGTTGTGTCCTTTCTTCTTGCTCACTTGCCCATTGCTCCTTTAACTAGTCAAGATTATCTATCGACGGACGATGGGATCGATCCGTACTAGCATAAGAAGAAGACGTCTCAGTCTGAATATAGCCGGTTGGACCTTTCACAAAGGTTGATGATAAACTACCGGCACCCAGCACACGCCCTTTGTACTTGCCACCACTGATGTTCATAAAACTTGCGGTCTCATATTGTTTCCGCTGCACTGGACCAGCTCACTGAGCAGGAGGAATAGTAGCTTGATGATCATCCCATTCCTTCATGACTTGTTGAAGTTGTTCCTATATTAAAAATTAAAAAATTAAAAATTAAAATAGTTAATAATTAATATATAATAATTTATAGGTCTAATTAATATATAATAATTAATATATAATAATTACCTGAATCATTTTTGATAATTCATCAGTATACTAATTTGTTTCAGGATTAACATGAAGATAGCGATGTAGGTGAAATGTGATGATTAATTGAATATAAATTAATAGATATATATTATAAATAGTAATTAATTCATATAATATTTAATTTCTCCAGCAGACATGGAACCTCCCTTATGAGTACTGGTACCCCTCTCAGATGCTCTATTAATCTTTGCTTTTTCTCTCTTCTGTTTGTAAGCATCTGTGTTCCATTTCCTCCACAACATGATTTTTCCTCGCCCTTATTACGCGCGTAAGCCAACATAGATGACAGACGCTTTGAAAAGCGATGGTCAAAAGAAGCCAAAACTGCGGCATCATGCTCTCTTTTCCAAGTACATTTAGTATGTTGTTTGTTTAAATTTAAAAAATATTAAAAATATAATTAGTAATTCAATAAATTAATCAAATGTATATATAATTAGTAATTAAATAAATTAATCTAATGAATTACTTTGAAACAATGTAAAAATTGATCAACTTCGCTAAATTGAGGTGTCTTATCGTCTTTTATCTCACCCCAAGACAACCATGATTTTTTATATTTCTCTTGTATGACTTCAGCAATTTCCTTTGCAGATGATTTAAAAGGAAGATATCTTCAAAGTTTATATGCAAATTAAATATAAAAATAAATTAATAAAATTAATAATGTAACATGCAATAATAATGAAATATTTAATCAATCATAGTTTACATACCCATCTCCTTCTGGAATGATGACAATGCGGTTGTAGCAATCAACACATCTGGGTTCCATTATTTCGTCTAAGGTATAAGGCTCTACTGGGACCTCCGGATATAGAGGAATAGCTCCACCACTAGTACCAATGGTCGGCATCGACATGAGAGATGGGTCATTAACAACACGTGGTTTAACAACTTTTTTCTTACCACGTGATGTTTTGGATATTCCTCGTATTGCCACTGTTCCTGTTCCTCCTGATCCTTTGGAACCTCCAGCTGATCCTCTTGATCCTCCTACTCCCGACACTAAAGCCATGTCTATATATATATATGTGTGTGTGTGTGTGTGTGTGTGTATATGTACAATTAACATAAATTAATTAATAATGAAATATACATAAATAAATTAAAACACTCAAATAAATAAAGAATATATATAAATTATATACATATATATATATATATATATATAAGGTGTCGTTCATATTTCACATTACAATATATAATATTATACATATATATATATATACACACACACACACACAAATATATA
>NC_021166.2:30566640-30581944 GCF_000331145.2 Cicer arietinum
TCTACTCGGACCCATAGATAAGTGCCTCAAGTAGATGTTGATAGGAGTTTCTTCTTCGAGATGTACTTGTTGTTGAAACCATAATGGGAAATTTGAATGTATATCATCAGATGATTGTCCCGTAGTTAAAAATGTCCTGATCGATATGACCTTATATATGGTGAATATCAATTTAATCATATAATTAAATATAATTAATAAGAAGAGGCATTTAAAACGTACTCAATGTATGGTTTAACTTCAGTGCAGTTAATCAAAATGTGAACACGTGCCGCATTAAATACTTTGTCGCTTGGCCAGAAAAACGGAAAATCCCTACCAGCATGATGACTAGACAAGCAAAAAACTGATAAAGCATGTGGATGACGTATAACACTATCAGTAGCGTTTCTTCCGTTAACTGGTGACAACGTTTCGTTGTTGAAATAATGAGAACAAAAGTGTGTTGTTTCACGGTGTAGGTAAGATGAACAAATTGAGCCCTCAACTCTAGCTTTGTTTTTCACCGACCATTTTGAATAACCCATGAACCTATAATATACAAAGAGATGTACAATAAGCTCCATGTATATATAAGTTGAAGTATATTGAAAATCAAGTATATGTATATATATATCACCTTTCAAATGGATACATCCATCTATACTGAACTGGTCCACCAAGCCTAGCTTCACTTGCAAGATGCACTGAGAGATGCTCCATGGAATCAAAAAACCCAGGAGGAAATACTTTCTCCAACTTACATAGAATGATCGGAATGTCATTTTCCATCTTGATGAGATCTTTATCATAGAGTGTTGAAGAACACAAATTCTTGAAATATTGACTCACTTCAATAAGTGGGTTCAATACATGTGTCGGTAAAGCACTAAAGGCAATAGGAAGTAAACACTCTAAAAATATATGACAATCATGACTTTTCATCCCATGCATCCTCCCATTTTCCACATCAGCACATCTTGCCAAATTAGAACAATAACCGTCAGGCGTCTTCAGCTCTTTGATCCAACGATAAACAGATTTGGCTTCATCAGTAGATAAAGTGTAATTCGCACGAGGTTTTAGGGTCTTGCCGTTTTGTTCCACCAACAACAAATCTGGTCGTCTGCAATATATACCTATGTCTTTTCTGGCTTTGTCATTATCTTTTGTTTTTCCTTTCACATTCATCACAGTATTAAATATGTTGTCAAAGAAATTTTTCTCAATATGCATTACATCGAGATTATGTCTCAAAAGATTATCTTTCCATTAACTTTATTCCACACTTGTTCTGATGTCAATTTAAACGGGGGTCCTAGACTTTCTGCATAGCCCTTCATAAATGCAGCTTTGTTCCTTCTAAATGCATAATCAGCAGGTAAAATTCTACGATGCGAGTCAAACCACGAAGTCTTCCCGCCAAATTTTAAAGTAAGTGCTTTTGTATCTTCCATAAAAATAGGACAAGCTAATTTACCATAGGTGCCCCATCCTGACAACATCCCATAAGTGGGGAAATCATTAATGGTCCACATCAATGCATCTCTCATCATAAAATTTTCTCTCCGAGCAATATCATATGTCAACACACCATTCCACAACCTCTTCAAATCGTCAATCAAAGGTTGTAAAAGAATATCAATATCAGTTGTAGGATTAGAAGGACCTGGTATCACAACAACTAAGAACATATAAGGTTTAGACATACACATATATCAGGGGGAAGATTGTAAGGAGTAACAATAATCGGCCAACAAGAATAAGGAGTAGACGATGCTTGTATGTAAGGCGTAAATCCATCTGAGGATAATCCAAGTCTTACATTGCGTGGATCTGACGCAAAATCAGGATGCATTTGATCAAAGTGTTTCCATGCCTGACCATCAGATGAATGTCGCAACTCACCTGAATTTCTTCTATTCTCATAATGTCACGTCATCTTTCCTGCAGTTTGTATTGATGCAAACAATCTCTGCAATCTTGATACAAAAGGTAGGTAAAACATTGCTTTCCTTGGAATTGATTTTCCCCTACTTACCCTAGAGTTATTCCTTTGGTGATACCTTGGTTGTTGACAAAACTTGCATTCAACTAAGTTAGCATCATTCATACCAAATTAATTGTCATAATACAACATGCAACCTTTAACACAACAATCAATCCTCTTAACACCTAATCTTAACTTTGACACTAACCGTTTCGCATCGTAATAACTTTGAGGCAAACCATCTCTAACAGGTTTTGCGTCTAGCATCATTTTAGTCATCAAATCCAAAGCTAAATCACGAACATGAAATTGAGACTTTAGACCTAATAGTCTAATACACATAGATAACTTTGAGTTTGGAGATCCTTCAAACAATGGTTTATTTGTCTCTTTCAAAAGATCATAAAATCTCTGAGCTTCTTCATTGGGAAGTCCATCGGTATCGTCATATTGATCTTCATTGAATGACAAATTAACCCCAACAGCATCCGAGATCATATCATTCATCGCCTCAAAGTGTTGATAGTTATAATAATCTATACCTAACATGTTAGTACTACTTGAAGGACCTATGTTATAATTCTCCACACATGTACTAGTATTAGGCGCCGCCGGAGACTCTTCCCCATGATTAGTCCAAATCCAGTAGTTAGGCATAAATCCATCTGCATACAAATGCACTCTTATTTCTTCTTCACTTTTAAACCGTCTACATCGACATTAACAACATGGACATATCATTCCCCCTTCATCTTTGACAATTTTTTGCACTCTCGCAAAATTGAGAAAGTCTTCAACCTTGTTAGCAAAACGTTGTTTAAGACCTTTCCTTCTAGGAAAATTCCTATCGTACATCCAACTACGGTCTAAATCCATATATATATATATATATATATATATATATATCGATGTTTTATATAAATACTATAATTATATAAACCGAAATAAAATTTTAAATGATATTTTTGTTAATAATCAAGACTAACAAAAAATAAACTATATATATAATATATGTATCAAGACTTATAAAAAAAAAATTAATATTATCAATTTTAATGTTTTTTTTTTTAAAAATAGTTATATTAAAATCAATAACTTTTATTATATATGTCAATTAGGGGAGTATTAATTAATTTGCAAACAATATAATAAATTATTATCAAGACTATATAATTATATAAACCGAAATAAAATTTTAAATGATGTTTTTTTAATAATCAAGACTAACAAAAAATAAACTATATATATATATATATCAAGACTTATATATATATATCAAGACTTATAACAAAAAATAATAATTAATATCATCAATTTTAATAATTTTTTTTTTAAATAGTTATATTAAAATCAATAACTTTTATTATATATGTCAATTAGGGGAGTATTAATTAATTTGCAAACAATATAATAAAATTATTATCAACACTATATAATTATATAAACCAAAATAAAATTTTAAATGATGTTTTTTTAATAATCAAGACTAACAAAAAATAAACTATATATATATCAAGACTTATAACAAAAAATAATAATTAATATCATCAATTTTAATAACGTATTTTTAAAAAAATAGTTATATTAAAATCAATAACTTTTATTATATATGTCAATTAGGGGAGTATTAATTAGTTTGCAAACAATATAATAAATTATTATCAAGACTATATATTGAGCTAGTCTTTATAAATTTTAAAAAATAATTTTACTTAATTTTTTTAAAAATGATTTTTATAATAACTTACTCAAAAATAGTTAGTTATTTTTTATTTATTTTTTACAAATTAAAAAATCAATTTTCAATAATTTAGATATTTATTTTTAAAGATTTTATCATAATAAAAATTATATTTAAAAAAAAAAGAGATATCTCTCAAGATAGTTTTAGAGGGTGAGGTGGTGTAAAACTATTTTACACTTACAATATTTTCTTTACTCATCTCTCAAAATGATTTTTATGAGAAGTTTTAAAGAATAACTTTAAAAATTTCATTAAAAAAAAGTTGTAGTAAATAAATAAAATATTTAAAAATAATATTTTATAATAAGCTACCTAAATCAATTTTTTTTATTTAAAATTTTATTTTTAAATTTTATTTTTAAATTATATAAAAAAAATAGGTACAAAAAATCATTTAAAATAAAAATCGTAACAAACTAACCTATTATTATATAAAATAATAAGTAATTTTTATAAATTAAATCAATATTTTCTTGTTCCACGGCTCTTTCACGTGTTTGGTAAGAATATCATTTCACGTCACGCCACCATAATATGGTACGTTACTATATTTGCGAAAGAGAAACAAGAGATTTCACGAGATAAATTAAAAAAATTCAAGATCATTTAGTTTAATCGACATAAATATCCACATTATTTGATTAAATATTATGTCTTAAAATTCGAATCTAAAATATTAAATTTAAGTACGAGTTTCTTTACAATTTGTTATAGACACAACTAAATTTAAAAAAAAATACAAATGGCAATAAACTATCAATAATATACAAAAAGAAAGTTATAACTAAAAAAAAACAATATTGCACATTTGCACTCCTTTTTAATTAGTATCAAATTTTGGCGGTTAAAAATAATAATTTGTTCAATTTAAATTTTTTGCATAACTTTTTATATCATCTTTAATTTGTTTTTCAATAACAATTTGTATATCATTAAATATCAAAATTATTTTCTTTATAATCCATAGGAAACTGAGTCTTAGTTAATGTTGGGAAAAATAACATAAGTTAAAAAAATTAAGACACAATCACAACAGGATGTAGGACTTGCAATCAACCCCAACAGTTAAGACCATATGAATGGACAACAAATTAAATTACAAAACCGACCGTATTTTTTTTCATAATTGTCTTTATTTTACTTTTCTTTTTGTCTATAGATGAAATAATAAGAAAATTTACATACAATTGTCATACAGTGGTTCAAACCCCCGATCGACAAGACATAATATTTGTCAATTTCGTCGATTTTTTATTTCACATTTTATTTCTGCAATCTCAACACATTTTATGCTTCGTTAAAAAAACAAACATAGTTACATAAACAACCCAAAACTTTTGACAAACTATATGAACGTTTATTTTGACAGTGAAATCATAATTTGCGTGTTTTTTTCATGGAGTACTTTGAGTTGGCATTGGCCTCCCATTTTCCACCCATTACACTGCATGCATGTCATGATTCTATGCCTATAAATATATTACTAAGTTCTTATGATTTACATCAATATTATTAGCAATCATGTTGAACATTAATATTATTTTCATCTCAGCAAAAAATGGTTTGAAAATAATATGCCAGTTTTATAAATTAATAAAATTAAAAACATAAAATGAAAGCCTAGAAATGAATTGGAGAAAGATAGATTCATAAAATAAAATAATATTTATTTTATTTTATGAGTTCACCTCTCTTTAAATAAAAGTGTCTATTAAATGGAGATGATTTAGACCCGAAAACGGGCTTTATTATAATTTAGTTGAGTCATATACTCATACTCATTCATTGTTTAGGAACAAGACAATCTGTGATAGCTGACTTCTCAGCAATCCAAGCAACATGTGGAAGGCCTTCAGGATCGGGTTTCAATCATCAGACAAACTATTTGTATGTAGCTGATGCTTATTTTGGGCTCATTAAGGTTGGTCTCAATGGAGAAAATGTAACCCAATTAGTTGGTCCTGCACAGCCCAACTTTATTAGGTTTGGGAAAATTAGCTTTTGTACCTCTCAATTAAACTTCTACCCCCCAATTTGTTAAAAATCCAATATTATCCTTAAAAATTTCATTCACGTGAGTGGTAAAAAAAATTACTTCAAAATCTTACCCTCTCAACTAAATTTCCGGTAGGTAATTTTTCGTAACCAAATTTTCGATAGGTATTTGTAATACCGGAAATTTGCTTATTGAAATTTCCGGTAGTTACATTTACAATACCAGAAATTTCAAATTTTTGAAATATCCGGTAGTTATATTCCTTCACCGGAAATTTTAGTTTTTTGAAATTTCCGGTAATTAATATTTTGAACCGGAAATTTCAAAAATTTGGTAGTTGTTAATTTTTAATTTTTTTTTAATATTTTTGTTATTTTTTTTTTTTTTTGAAATAGGGATGGAAAAGACACAATCAGTATTTGTAGATTTAACTGAAGCATTCACAACAGATCAAATTTTTGAGTCACTAGAAGCTGTCATATCATGGGCAAGAGAGGTCGATCGACAAAATCGAGTAGCAGTTATCGTTACTCGATCTGACGTAGAGACCGGAAAGAGAGGAAGGAAGTCAAAATTAATTCTTGATTGTGATAGAGGTGGAAAATATAAGTCAAATAAAAATAACACAGGTACTTCAACTAAAAGGTGTGGATGTTCGTTTGAACTTAGATCGAGACCATTGAAAAATGGTGAATGATGGATTATTAGTTCAATGTGTGGACTTCACAACCATGAGTTAGTAGCTACTTTTGAGAATAATGCATTTATGGGACGCTTAAAAGAAGAAGATAAGAAACATGTTGACGAGCTGACAAAATATCACGTTGCACCGAGACACATCTTGTCATCTTTGAGAGATCGAGATACAGAGAATGTGACTAATATCTATCAAATTTACAAGCGACGAAGTACGTACAAGAAGAATTTGAAAGGACCTAGAACTGATATGCAACATTTGTTGAAGTTACTTGAAGTTGAAGTATACTTGTTGGAGTAGGACTCATGGAGACTCCAACGTTGTGAGGGATATGTTTTGGACGCACCCAGATTCCATAACTTTGTTGAACATGTACCCTCTTGTATTGATCATGGATAGCACTTACAAAACCATCAAGTATAGGTTACCATTGTTTGAAATTGTTGGTGTAACTTCAACTGGGTTGACATTTAATGTTGCATTTGCTTATATGGATTCTGAACGTCAAGACAACTTTTGTTGGGCATTGGAGAAGTTAAAAGAGTTGTTTGTTTCAAACACCTCATTTCCTCAAGTAATCATGACTGACAGAGAACTTGCTTTAATGAATGCAATTGAAGTTGTATTTCCATCTTCAACAAATTTACTTTGTCAACTTCATATTAACAAAAATATTGGAGCCAAATGCAAACAATATATATTAAAGAAAGATAAGCAAGAACCCATTCTTGAGTTGTGGAGGAAAATTGTATATTGTTCTGAAAAGAAGGAGTGCGAGAAACTTTTGCAAATGTTTGAGCAAACATGTGTCGATAATATTATTTTCTTTGACTACGTCAGAGAAACATGGTTGAATCCTCATAAGGAAAGAGTTGAAGCATGGACCAATCGAGTATTGCATCTAGGAAATACTACGACTAATAGGTATGTCATTAAAACTTCACATTTTGTATTATATTTATGCTTATATAGGATTAAACATGCATGATATGATTTTTATTAAAATAACGTCAAATATTTTTTTTGTTTAAATATTAGAGTTGAGTCTGCTCATTGGCTATTGAAGAAATTTTTGGAACACAGTAAAGGAGATTTTTGTAAGGCATAGAATGGTATGAATGACATGCTGAAGTTTCAAATTATTAAGATAAAAGGTTCATTTGAGATAAGTAAGGGTTGCAAAGAGCATATACACAACAATTCATTCTATGAGAAATTGACTTGGGTTATATCCAAGAAAGTCTTAGCTGATATTGTTCGTGAATGCAAGAGAGTCAGCTATGTCGGTAACGAAAAAGGTGTGTGTTGTTGTATACTTAGAAACACTAATGGATTACCTTGTGCATGTGAGTTGGCACGATACAAGCTGAAAGGTCTTCCAATCCCATTAGATGCTGCTCATATACATTGGAGGAAATTAACCATGAATAATGATCAAGAGGAAGAAAAGTTGGCAAATAATTCAAAGTTGGACATTACATCGGAGATGAATATAATTTGGAAAATATGGAAAGCACTTAATGTTGCTGGAAGGTGGGCATTAAAAAGCAAGTTGTGTGAAATAGTATATCCGGAGACAACATCAATGTGTGCACCACTGGATAAGATCAAAACAAAAGGTGGTGTTAAGAGGAAAAAAGGAAATAAGCCGAAGGGATTTGATGTATATCGCGACCCTTCATACTTTGAGCATGTTGATACTCAAGTCTCTCAGCAAGCATCCAAACAAGTCTCCCATCAAGCATCCAAACAAGTCTCCCAACAAGCATCCAAACAACTATCTCAGCAAGCACCTATGACGAGCCAAGTTAGAAAATATTTCGATGAGTTTCCTCCTTTAATTCATCCATATATTGAAGACACAATTAATGTTAAAGAAGATGGAAACTGTAGATATCGTGCTATTGCTGCTTTACTTGGTCATGGTGAAGAATACTGAAGCATTGTGCGTCGACAGTTGTATACAGAGATTAAGTCCAAACCTGATTTATATGCTGCATTATTCAAGGAACATTTGCAAGAAGTGACAGACTCTTTACTTGTAACTGAGTTGGAAAACCAAGCCAACGAGAAGTGGATGACCATTCTTGATATGGGTTACGTGATAGCAACAAAATATAATCTCGTTCTTGTTACATTGGGAAAAACTTTTTGTTTGAATTTTTTTCCATTGAGGGGTGCACACAATGGAGATTTATCACGTGATCGTGTTATCAACATTGGTTTTGTTAATGAAAGTCATTGGGTTCAAGTTAAATTGAAAATTGCATATTCGTTACCTCCACTTGCATGGCATTGGAAGAAGCACCGTAGTGATGAGTCTACATCATGGGCTATAGCTTATGCAGGACGTCTACAACATTGGGGTCCATTAGATTTAGAAAATAATTCAGATTACATGTATTTGACAGATGATTGACACTTTTCATATATATGTTATTTTCAATTTAGATGATTGACACTTTTTATTTATATGATTGACATTTTTCATATATATGTTGTTTTTAATTTAGATGATTGACACTTTTTATTTATATGATTGACATTTTTCATATATAAGTCACGCATGATAAAATAAATAAGTCACACATAATAAATAAGTCGCACATAAATAAGTCACGCATAATAAAATAAATAAGTCGCACATAAATAAGTCTAAATAATACAACTATAATAAGACACACATAAATAAGTCTGAATAATACAACTATAATACTACTGACAATCTCCTCCTCTAGAAATGTGTAAAGCTCTCTCTAATAAGACACGCATCTGATCTTTAGGACTACCCATATGTAAATCTAAACTCTGTTGTATAAGACCACCAATTTCTTGACACCGTGTACACCTAGTATTGGGATCATCATCATGACTAGGACCAACATCAACATATGCAGCAACGTAAGCGATCATCCGAGGATGAGATATCCTATAGTACCATCGAATGTATCCATCAACACACTCCTGTGGATATGCAGGTGAATGCAATGTAGCACGAAGCGATCGTATAGAGTTCCTGTACATACTCCATTTAACATCAACATCACGTACAACGAGAATCGGTGGTGTAGGAGGGATGTGTTGAGTATACCCAAACTGTCGTATGCACCTCTCTGGTAAATACGGTACTATCGTGGAACACCAACGAATGTATCCTGTAAACAACGACACAAACTAAAATCGTGTCACAGAGTTCTCATCGTAATTCGATGTCCAGATAATATCAATATCCCTCAAAGCATCCAACTTTGCTCTGTAGTATGCAACATTCTCAGATGTTTGTTTTGCAGTCCATCGAAACATATGTGGCATTGAAGATATAGGCTCATCCATATCCCGTTTACAAATGTCAGGAAAATGCTCATAAATCCATGTCTGTAAATAATTTAAGAAAAATACAAATTATTTACGTCTTGAAATATAATAAATTTTTTAAGGTATTGATATAATTAAAATAATAATAATAAGTATAATAAATATAATAGTACCTGAAATAGAGATAAATGTCCTCCAATCTGTTTCGTGGCAGATAATGTAATATCTCTAAGATAGTCACATAAAACAACCAGTGCAACTGGTCCCCATGCCTATTTACCACAAGTATCAAGGTCTTGAAACAGAAACAGATATTTTGCAGATACAAGGGTAAAACTTTTATCAGCTAGAATGGTGCACCCTACCAAATGAAGTAGGTATGCCTTCGCTGCACAATCATATCGTCCTTCACGAAGTTGCTTGAAAAATACAGCTTTCAACCACTCAAAACTATATGAGGCACCTTTATTGGTCCTAGTTTCGGTTACAACTTCATCATAAGCAACTCCCAATAACTCAACAGCAACAACAATTGCTAAATCTTCATTGACATTAGCGGGAGGTGTGAAAAACTCTCCATAACATGGGATGCTCAAAAGACCCCTAACATCGTCAAGAGTAATAGTCATTTCACCAAATGGCAGGTGAAATGAGCTAGTCTCTGCGTGCTATCTCTCAGCAAAAGTAGAAATCATATTACCATCAATCATGTGCAAACTACATCTTATCAGAGGACGTAATCCATATATAGTAATCCAATGATCTATCTGAGCAGGTAATATATATCTGATATCAATGAATTTGTTTTGCTTTTTGCCATTTGAAACAACTTTCAAGGCACGTCTATCCTGTTTAATTAAAAATAACACACAATAACTTATAATCTAAAATCAACTTTGTAATAACCTATACTACAAATATATTAAATATGATAATATTTTGCTATATTATAATATTTAATAAAATAAATTATTTACTAACCTGTCCATTCCACACATTTATTGCAATATAGTACTCATAATCCTTAAGAACATAAAGATCATAAAGACCTCCAGGAAACATGGGTTCTTTAGGTTGGTGATGCTGACCATGTTCATCATCAAACTGGTGCTGCTGGTCATGTTCATCATCAAACGCATCATCTTGTTGGGGCTGCTGATCTTGTTCTTCATCAAACACAAGATTTTGCTGAAACTCAGTCGCCTGCATTTCTTCGTTTCTCTTTCTTCTTTTTTCAACTGCAGCTCTCCTATTTGATTGTGTAGGAGGTCGAACTCGAGAATGATCAACGTCTGTTTTTGCTCCTCTGGTCCTCACTAACAAAATTGAATTAAAAAAATATGTAAAAAATAAAAAAAAAATACATACTGTACCAGAAATTTCAACGACAAATGAAATTTCCGGTGAACATACCGGAAATTTGAAATTTCCAGTAGTTATAAATTACTATCGGAAATGCCATCCGGAAATTTGAAATTTCCTGTATTGAAATTAAGTACCGGATTTTTCAAATTTCCGGTGAATACTCCCGAAAATTTCATTTTTGAAATTTTCGGTGTTCATTTTTAACAACCGAAATTTTCGGTAAAAACTTTTTTTTTCCAAAACTTACTTTTCCGGAAATATCAAATTGTGGGGGTATAACTGTTTTGATTTTTACTTATTTGGATTTTTACTGATTTGATAAGGATATTTTGGGTATTTCAACCAAAAAAAAATTTAAATGGGGGTACAAGAAAAGCTAACTTTCTAGGTTTGGATTTAGACCAAGACTAAAGCCGTCAAAAAAAACCCTAACTCAAATGCCCCTTAAATTTTTTTTTATTAAGCCCCTAATAGTAGGTCCCTATCAAAATAATTTTTTTAAAGCCCCGTCCCATTATTTCATGGGGCTTAAGCGACGGGGGTTATAGACCCCAAATATTTTGTTAGTTTTCAGATTTTTTTTCTTGAAAAATTTTTGAAATTTATTTTATTCAAAAAAATATCAAAAAATATTTTTTTTCTCAAAAAAATTGTGAGAAAAAAAAATTCTCAAAAAAAATCGAATTTTTTTTCTCGAATCAAAATAATTTTAAAAAAATATTGTAAATTATTTTTTTATCGAAAAAAATTAAAAAAAAATTATCAATTTTTTTTTAAAAAAAAATCAACTTTTTTTTTGAAAAAGTAGACCTATAGGCCCACTTAGCCCACAAAATTTTAGAGGCTTTTAGTGTTAGGGGATTTATTTTTTGGAACCTTTTAAATTATAAAATTATTTGGCCCCTCCAATATGTGGACCGGAGCCAATAATTAGGGGGATTGTCAAATTGACAGCTCTTAAGTCCAAGACATTGAAATCGTTTATTTTACCGAAGCCAACACCAATTTCTAGCTCAAGTAAGAATATCTTTTTTATATTTATCTTATCTGAAAGAATAATTAGAGAGTTCATTGTATTAATGTTTATGTTTTGTTTAACATTGACTTAATAGAAAAGTATGGGAGATTGTAGCACATTTTATTAGTGCATGCAAATAATAAATGTGACTTGATTTTTTGCAGAGATTTCCAGACACTGCTAAACAGTAGAAATACTAGAGATAGTTCAAGAAGCCTATTAAGCTATGATCCAAGCACAACCAAACAACAGTGTTGTTAACCAATCTTGCACTGGCATCAGGGGTAGCAGTAAGCTGAGATGGTTCATTTGTCCTTGTTAGTGAATATCTGGCAAACAGAATTCAGAGAGTGTGGTTAAAAGGACCAAGAGCAAATACATCAGAATTATTCATTCAACTTCCTGGAAGACCTGATAATATCAAGATGACAATTTTGGATTTCAGTGAATAGTTTTATACGACCACCTCAGTTTCCAAGACGTTCTACTTTGCCTGCTGGTGTTAGGGTCAGTGTGAATGGTTTGGTTTTACAGATTGTGTCTCTTGTTTCTGAGTATGTATCAAAGTAGCTAGTGAGGTTCAAGAGTTCAACGGGACACTTTATAGTGGCTCTCTGCTTGCTTCTTTTGCTAGTGTTTTTATTCCTTAGAGTTTTTCACTCTGCTTCTTTTGTATGGCTATGAAAAAATAAAAGAAATGGAGATTAAGTAAAGAAAATTATTGATCAAATATAATTGCAATGACACTTAAAAATCTCTAATTTTTTTATCCCCATTTACCCAAGTACAATCTTAAAATGCCATAAATAAAGTAAAATCTAATTTCGAAAGACAAGATGTTGATCGAGGTGAATCTCTAGTTTCTAAAGGCAACAACCTTGTACTATTATACATTTGAAATGAATTGTTATTTACCATAACTCTCTTAAGACTCACATGATAACAAGTAAAATTACTTTTGAACATCAATATCCATGATTCAAGAATCAAGAAATAGACAACTAAAGCTGTAAGCAACTACTAATAATCCTTAACATGTGTTAATATTTTCCTTATGATTTAGCCTTTACATATTCACCTTTTGGGCAGTAAGCATAAATTTCTTCCAAATTCTAGCGGTGAAAAATACTTTATCATAATTGAGGGCTCTATCACAAACAACCAAGTAAACTCAGCTAAGAATGAAATTAAAATGAATAAAAAAAAAACACACAAATGTTTCCATATAACCCGTCACTTAGTAGTTAGTTCACTTTGGGATATCTGTCATTTACAAACTCCTAGCTTCTGCTTTCACCCAATTAAATTGAGATCCACAAGCATGCTAAATTGATAATTATTACAAGAATAAAACTCACACATCAAAATTGACATGCAGAAGAAAAATTTAAGCATAGCATAACAACAATGGCACAAACAATAATAGAATAACACTGAATAAGTAACAAAAACAGCATCACTCCTGAGTAATGAAAATAAGCAGAGGGGCGATCGAGAGGACAAGAGAAATTTTTGGGAAAAGGGATCATTCCACAACACTTGAGATATTTTTGGGTTATTACAGTTGAGACAAGAATGAGATACACGTAGACAAATCTCAAAGGCAGACCAATTTGTGCATATGGTCACCGAATATACTGTAAAAAGGTTGCCTCAACTAAACTCCTTTAAAAAATAGATTAAAAATGAACTGGTTCTCGTTCAGTTTGGTTTTCAGCAATTTGGTTCATAGAATAAATTTGATTCATACTCGGAATCATGCACAAGCCTATACAGATACTCGAGTTATGCAACTGATCGGCCAGGTCAATTTTCTATTTGGGCAGATTAATTTAAACTCTTGAATAAAATTTGCTCCTTAATAGTGTTATACTTTATATTCTATGCATTTGATGAACTAACGTGCTATACTTATATAATATAACACGGCTTTATTTAAGAGAACAGCCAACGGCTAGTGGAACTGAATGCATTTAGACTAAGAAAAACAAGTTCAGCAATAATCTAGTTTTCTTCATTCACTAATTCAGGAATCAACACATTCAATGTTTCCACACTGTATAGTATATATGATGAATGCGAATTCAGTTGCCATTAAATTTGCCGGTAATTATAGTATCATGGAATTTCTCACAATAATTTCAGCACTAGAGACAAATTCTAACTGATCATCACAGAGAAAGACTAAGAATAAATAATTTCAGGCACAATAAGCTTAAGTCTAGTCCAACCGAGTTGATGAAAAAAATATACAAGTTCACATACTCTTCATAAGATTTACAAATTCTTGAAGATCTTCTAATTTCGTATTTGAGAGGCCTGCAACCAGAAATGTTCAAATCAGAACTGTGGAATATAAGCTGTGAAAGTTAATGTATGTTTCAGTACAATAAATAATATTTTGGTTACCTTTTGCAGCATTTAAAGCAGAAATATCCATTTCGGAGCTGTCAATCCTTTTTGCTTTCATTTTTGCAGTCTCTTCAATCATGTTGGTGTTTAGCTTTCCCATCTTTATTCGAAGTTCTGAGGCAGTTGCCATAATTTCTACAGGACAAAATAATAAATGTAAAGATCTACTGATTTACAAGTTCAACATATAACAATTTGATGATAGTTTCAATCTGAAAGTAAAAATTCATTCCTGCCTACTTTAATAAAAAAATAATGCAGAGTTCCAGGAAAATGTTGACATTCTTTGGTTCATTTCACCCTAACTAAGATTTACAGTATTAACATCCTGACCCGTGGTATCTATAGACTATAGTGCTGGCCCCTAAAGGTTTCCCTCCTTCCATATAGACAAAAAAAAATTATAAATACGATGTGTAATTGGAAAAACAAAATGGCAAAATTGTATCCAAAGAAATCAATGTTCTTTTGCATCATCAAACTGCATGAGAAAAGCAATATACATGTGATAACACTAATACAAATACATACAGGTATATAAATGCAGCATCCCTAAATTAAAATAGAAAGCATATAGAGTATCAACACAAGTTCTGAGTAACACCGGGTTTTTTATTTGCTAAACGCCAAAACATGAACAAAAAGATGATAAGAAGCTCTAAAATTACCCTGAAACAACTCAGGGTAAGAGTTTTGCTCAAATAATTGTACTATCTCATTGATACACCAAGCATTAAAAGAGACTGCCTCTAATGCACCAATTTCTTGATTCAGCATTTCAGACTCTT
>NC_021166.2:30581972-30600988 GCF_000331145.2 Cicer arietinum
TTCCCCACCTAACAACACAATTATTACCAAAATAAATCAAATGAGAAACATAATACGTCTCAATTATGCTATGAGTGCTATCTACAAAATGAACAATTTAGCAATCAACACTCTTACTACCTCAGCTAGTTTTCTCCTCAACTAATCTAACTGCCCATCTACATCCGGATCGGTAATAGCACCAAGATCAATATCATTTCCTCTAGATTCATCCTGAAAGAAAATACACTTTCTTAAAAAAAATACTCGAAAAGCAAGTTTTTAAATAAAGTTCTGCGACCACGATCTAGACCAAAGACATAAAGATTTTTTATGTCTATGTGACTACGATTGAGGCCACAATGGTCTTATTAGACCACGAGTAATAATAGAGCATAGGTAAGATATAATTAGATGAAGAGAATTATTGTATTAATGGATATGAAAACAAAAAATGATTCCAGAGCTAATTCTCCTCAGTAAGATAAAACAATTCTTTCATTGCCCAACCTCTAAGGTGTAGTTGAAAAATAAAAATAAAAATCATACAACTACTTCCCCACACACTGCTATTTATTAGTGGAGTATTAACTCACTATGCCAGCTAGACAATCACACTTTTTCTGCATTCCCTTTCTTATTCTTTGTCACATATACTTGACATTGCTTAGGCCTCACCTCATCTCTATTAACTAAGAGATCCCCCTCATCACTCGTGGGACCCAACCCATTCCTATTATCACCACCGCATTCAACAGTAGCCTTGTCCTCAAGGCGCAAAATTAGGGAATTGGCTCTTCAACAACAGTTCCTCTTCTCAGGTAGCATCTTCAACATCCATGTCTTCCCATTGAATCAACCATTCTTGCTTATGCAGCCCACCATCAAACTTATCCCTCCATGACAAAACCTTAGCAGGAATAATGTCTCCAATGTCAGACTCCAAATTGATAGGTAAATGAGTTGTAGCAGTATAATTGTCTACAACTTTTTTCAATAGAGACACATGAAAAGTATGATGTATTTTAGATTTTGCTGGTAACTGTAGCTTGTAAGCAACCTACCCTATCTTCTTTTTGACTTGACAAGGACCAAAAAATCTAGGAGCCAATTTTTGATGAATCCTATGCACTACCGATTGTTGTCGATGAGGACGTAATTTGAGGGAAATCCAACCACCAACCTCAAATTGCACTGCCTTGCGTTTCTTATGAACTTGGTATGTCATATACTCTTGAGCTTTGAGTAAATTAGCTTTCAGTTGGTGCAAAGCTTCATCCCTATCTCTTAACTCCTGGGCTACAACTTCTACTCTAATTTTTCTCTCCAAAAAATATGCACCAATATTGGAGGTCTTTTGCCATACACCACCTCAAAAGGGGTGAACCCATCGGAAACATGAAATGTGGTATTGTACCATAGCTCTGCCCACGAAATCCAATGTGCCTGTGTCTTAGGTTGATATGCAATAAAACAAGGTAGATAGGTCTCTAAACAACGGTTAATCACTCCTGTTTGGCATCAGTTTCAGAATGGTATATCGAAGACATTTTAAGTATCGTGCCTACTAGCTTGAACAACACTTTCCAAGAAATAATCACAAACAAGGGGTCACGATCACTAAGAATCGACTCTAGGATTCCATGTAGTCTAACCATGTCCTTCACAAAAATAGCATCCATGGAGCGAGCACTAAATGGGTGTTTAAGAGGAATGAAATGACTATACTAAAGTAAAAGTGATTGTCACGAGTACGGGGGGTTGAATTGTGACCCTTTTTAAAATTTAGTTCCTGCACTAAGATTGTCCTTTCAAGTTGTATTTAGAGTGAGGATGGTTAGATGAAAAATAGTCTTCCTCTTATTGAGGATGATCTAAATAAGAATAATAAGAGTTTGTAATATGTATGATAAGTGTGCTAATGGTGTGAATAAAACAAATATAAAGAGAGTAGAGTTTAAGAAGATTCCCACACATAATTTATACTGATTCACCTAATATAGGTTACTCCAGTCCTCACAGCTTTGTGAGATTTTCACTAGTGCTCAAAAACTGGTCATCTGATCTACACCTTTTCAACTATGTATTTTCTTAACCTCACCAGGCTTACAAAACAGTATTTTTACTAGCCTCGACAGACTTACAAAATAACTCAAGTTTATATCGCCTTGAGGATATACAAGTAGTAATGTGTTTGATTTGTTTGGGATCAAATTACAACTTTATAAGATAAAATAGTGATGTGAAGTTGTATATAACACACTCAATAAAAATTATCCTCAAATAAGTTTAAGTTTGGAAGAGTGTGTAGAATGAAGAGAATGATGATAAGCTTGAATAACTTAGATGATTTCTTGTAGATGATTGATTCTTTTGATGTTTGAAGATTAATACTTCTCTATTTATAATTGCCTTTGGAGCTTCAAACTTGTGGGTTAGCAAAATATAGATGTTGGAGACTTTGCAAAGTTTCCTTGGACTTGTCTTTATTTGCAAAACTGTCATTTAGCCATTATCCTCTTGTTAATTATGTTGAGAGGATGACTGTGGTGGTCCATCCTCGGATCTAGTTTGTATGAAGATAAGACTTTATTAATTTTTATGTGACTTGTCCTTTTTGGCTTTTTCGTTTCCCAACACCTATAGTGTCGTGCCTCATAAGTCAAGGCCAACACTTTTTGTACTTTGGTACTTTTATTCTTTTTTCCATGAGTAAGGATGAATAGATAACATAAGTTCATCCTCTCTTTTGCATTGTTTATCCTCTAACGGGGATTCATCCTCTCTTCATGATTGTTTATCGTCTGACGTAGATTCATTCTTTCTTTCATTACTATTTTATTCTCTAACATAGATTAATTTTCTCTTTCATTATTGTTTATCCTCTAACATAGAGGTTATAATTTCATCCATGAGGAAAAGTATTAGGTGACCGATGGAGACTTGATTAAAATTTCATGGTCATTAATTTAATTTACAAAAGTGTCATTCAGGTGTTTTTGTAATACATGAGTTTAAGAGGATGAGTTTGCAGTCTGTGCTCGGATACGAGGTTTGATCTTTCCATAAGTTAGGACATAACTTGTACTTTTGACTTTTTTCTTTTTCCAAGAGTTGTAGTGTCTTGCTTTTCTTGTCAAGTACAACACTTTTTTGTACTATTGACTAGTGCCCCTTCATGTCAAGTACTTCACCTTTTTGTACTTTTGTACTTTTCTGTATGTGTCAAATTTGTTAGGAGGATATCCTCAGCGTTTATCCTCATCTTGAGATTGTATTCATCCTCTAATGTACCTGATTTTGAGAATGTTCATGGATGATCATCATCGGATCTATGTAAGTCTTTGAGAGATGATTGTATGTCTTTCTTTCCAATATGTGATTCTTGGAATTTGGTGTAAACATGTTGACACCTTTTTTTACTTGTTAGGTAACCTTCTAGAATATGATTTGTAAAAAAGATTATTGTTATCCTCTTGATCTATTATTGATGAGAAGGTTCCTTCTGGTTTCCAATACCTTATGGATTCTTCATCCTCTAATTTTCATATAGACACATCTTGACCAATAGTTTTTCTTGACTTCTTCCAAGATATTTTATGTGTCATTGAGAGGCAACATATTGCGATGATCATCCCCGACTTGAGGATATATAATCATATTTATATTTATGAATTAGGTTCCTCAATTCTTTCAATGTTGAGTTGATACAATGCACTTGTTTATGTGAGTGGCTTTAAGTTTGACCACTTATGTTCTTTCAACAAACACTCAAATGCAAACATCAGTAGATCACCATTTAGAAAACTTAATATTTATTTCATAAGGTTTGTTGTCATTGAAACACATATAAAAAAAAAAAATTACTTCAACATATGCTTGGAGAGACGATCCAACACCACCAATATAGCTTCAAGTCCATTACTTTTGGGCAAACAAGTAATGAAATCCATAGATATCTCACTCCACACCAAAACTGGAATATGTAGCGGCTGTAGAAACCCACTAGGCGTAGTTGCGACATGTTTTTGGCGTTGACAAGTGTCACAAGCTTTCACAAAATCTTGCACCCTTTTCGTCATCCCTTGTCAATATAAAGGGCCTGGCATTCTTCTATAAGTGTGTAGGTAGCCGGAGTGACCCCCACTAGGGGAAGAATCAAAATCCTTAATTAGATCCTCAATAAGTGATGAGTTAGCAGGTATAACTAACCTATTTTTGTAGAATAAGATGCCACCTTTTATGGAAAACCCAGGTTTAGCAGTAGGATCCTTTTGAATAGCCTCCACAATGCTTTTAAGCTAGGGGTCTTGTGATACCTCCTGCTGCAATTGGTTGCTCTGCTGCCAAATATATGATATAAGAGCATGAATTTCAACATCCTCATGTTGTCTATATAAAGCATGATAAAGTCACTGAAAAATACTATGAACAGTAAAATGATATATGAAATGGGAATTTATTGATTTATGGAAGAAGGGAAAATTATGATACAATATATAACCCAGAGCATAGCTCCTCTAGAGAAAATAGTAACAATAATTATCCATGAGCAATACTCCACTACCCTCCTCAATTTACTCCCCTATGTGTAACTGAAATCCCTAAAATTCAGAGAGTTTCTATGCCCTTTCATTAATAGACTGCTTTTTCTCTTTTTTACCATTGCAGACATACGTTCTCCACACTGCAGATTTGGGCCTTTCACTAGTCTTAGGCCCAATAATTATGTCATTACCGCCATCAGGAACTGCATCCTTGTCCTCAAGGCTGAGAGATAAAAAATGACTTTTTAGTAATAATTCATCCTCCCAAGTTATGTCTTCTACAACTCTTCATTTCCAACGCACCAGCCATTGTCGCACCAGTTATCCTTCTATTGATCTTGCAGCCAAAAATTCTTCCAGTTCTTCCCTTCTTCTTCTTCTTCTTCTTCTTCTTCTTCTTCTTCTTCTTCTTCTTCTTCTTCTTCTTCTTCTTCTTCTTCTTCTTCTTCTTCTTCTTCTTCTTCTTCTTCTTCTTCTTCTTCTTCTTCTTCTTCTTCTTCTTCTTCTTCTTCTTCTTCTTCTTCTTCTTCTTCTTCTTCTTCTTCTTCTTCTTCTTCTTCTTCTTCTTCTTCTTCTTCTTCTTCTTCTTCTTCTTCTTCTGTAGCGGCTGTAGAAACCCACTAGGCGTAGTTGCGACATGTTTTTGGCGTTGACAAGTGTCACAAGCTTTCACAAAATCTTGCACCCTTTTCGTCATCCCTTGTCAATATAAAGGGCCTGGCATTCTTCTATAAGTGTGTAGGTAGCCGGAGTGACCCCCACTAGGGGAAGAATCAAAATCCTTAATTAGATCCTCAATAAGTGATGAGTTAGCAGGTATAACTAACCTATTTTTGTAGAATAAGATGCCACCTTTTATGGAAAACCCAGGTTTAGCAGTAGGATCCTTTTGAATAGCCTCCACAATGCTTTTAAGCTAGGGGTCTTGTGATACCTCCTGCTGCAATTGGTTGCTCTGCTGCCAAATATATGATATAAGAGCATGAATTTCAACATCCTCATGTTGTCTATATAAAGCATGATAAAGTCACTGAAAAATACTATGAACAGTAAAATGATATATGAAATGGGAATTTATTGATTTATGGAAGAAGGGAAAATTATGATACAATATATAACCCAGAGCATAGCTCCTCTAGAGAAAATAGTAACAATAATTATCCATGAGCAATACTCCACTACCCTCCTCAATTTACTCCCCTATGTGTAACTGAAATCCCTAAAATTCAGAGAGTTTCTATGCCCTTTCATTAATAGACTGCTTTTTCTCTTTTTTACCATTGCAGACATACGTTCTCCACACTGCAGATTTGGGCCTTTCACTAGTCTTAGGCCCAATAATTATGTCATTACCGCCATCAGGAACTGCATCCTTGTCCTCAAGGCTGAGAGATAAAAAATGACTTTTTAGTAATAATTCATCCTCCCAAGTTATGTCTTCTACAACTCTTCATTTCCAACGCACCAGCCATTGTCGCACCAGTTATCCTTCTATTGATCTTGCAGCCAAAAATTCTTCCAGTTCTTCCCTTCTTCTTCTTCTTCTTCTTCTTCTTCTTCTTCTTCTTCTTCTTCTTCTTCTTCTTCTTCTTCTTCTTCTTCTTCTTCTTCTTCTTCTTCTTCTTCTTCTTCTTCTTCTTCTTCTTCTTCTTCTTCTTCTTCTTCTTCTTCTTCTTCTTCTTCTTCTTCTTCTTCTTCTTCTTCTTCTTCTTCTTCTTCTTCTTCTTCTTCTTCTTCTTCTTCTTCTTCTTCTTCTTCTTCTTCTTCTTCTTCTTCTTCTTCTTCTTCTTCTTCTTCTTCTTCTTCTTCTTCTTCTTCTTCTTCTTCTTCTTCTTCTTCTTCTTCTTCTTCTTCTTCTTCTTCTTCTTCTTCTTCTTCTTCTTCTTCTTCTTCTTCTTCTTCTTCTTCTTCTTCTTCTTCTTCTTCTTCTTCTTCTTCTTCTTCTTCTTCTTCTTCTTCTTCTTCTTCTTCTTCTTCTTCTTCTTCTTCTTCTTCTTCTTCTTCTTCTTCTTCTTCTTCTTCTTCTTCTTCTTCTTCTTCTTCTTCTTCTTCTTCTTCTTCTTCTTCTTCTTCTTCTTCTTCTTCTTCCGCCCCAGCCATTGTCGCACCAGTTATCCTTCTATTGATCTTGCAGCCAAAAATTCTTCCAGTTCTTCTCTTCTTCTTCTTCTTCTTCTTCTTCTTCTTCTTCTTCTTCTTCGCTTTCTTGAGTTGTGAGATACGAAACACTGCACGCATTCTACTTCCTCCAGTTTATGATTAATCCTTCTTGTCACCATTTGCTGTCTATGGGCCCGAAGCTTCAAAAATACGCACTCACTCACTACAGGTGAATATGCTTTTCTTTTCTTGTCTACATACCTCTTCATCTGTTCTTGGGCTTTGTTCAAATGATACTTAAGTTGACATAAGGCCTTATCACGATCAACTAATTCAGCTGCTACCGTTTTTACTTTCGTTTCTCCCTGTAAATATCTAACCACAGTGGGTGGTTTTCTTCCATACATTGCCTCAAAAGGTGTAGTTCCTGTAGAAACATGGAATGTGGGGTTATACCACAATTTAGCCCAATGAATCCATTGTGACCACTCCTTCGGTTGCTCCAATGCAAAACAACGAAGATATGCTTCTAAGCACCGATTCACCACCTCTGTTTGCCCATCCGTCTCCGTATCATGCGACGAACTCGTATTCAACATCGTTCCTTGTAAGAGAAACAACTCTTTCCAAAATAGACTCACAAACAATGGGTCATGATCACTAACAACGGATTGTGGCACCCCATGAAGACACACCACCTCTTTAAGGGGATAAAATATCCATACTTGGTAATCTATCCACCTATACAAAAAATAGCTTCAAACCCCTTCGATTTTGGGAGACTAGTGATAAAATCCATCGAAATATCATCCCAAATTTTCTCTGGAATTAAGAGGGGTTGTAACAAACCCATAAGAGGAGACGCAACGTACTTTTGACGTTGACACACGTCACAACTCTGCACAAATTCCATAACTAACTTTCTCATTCCTACCCAATAAAGATTTCCTACCATCCTTCGATATATGCGTAGAAAACCTGAGTGGCCACCGGTTGGAGATGAGTGAAATTCTTTCAACAATAAAGGTATACAACCTGAATTTGAGGATAACATTTGTCTGCTACGGTAGAAAAGTCACCCTTTGATTAATTAGAGATATGGACGGGATGCAGGGTCGTGTTGTAGCTCTGTTATCACTTTCCTCATGAATTTGTTGTTCTTGCATACATATGGGAAAAGAAGTTATCCCTTTCAACTCCGCTTCCTCATACATTCTTGAAAGAGCGTCAACAAGTTTATCATCTGGACCTGACTTGTACACCACTTATGTAACACCCCAAATTTTTGATCCAAAACATTACTTAAAAATATTTATTACTTAGAAAAATTACGATATTTTTTTTAATTATTTAAGTAATAATACCTAAACTACTATTCATTTGAATAATTAGTAAACTTTAAACCCCAAAATAATATACATAAAAATTTATATCATATTTTTACTAAAATTTGCAGCGGATAAATAAAAACTCCTTCAAAAGAAAAGAAACTTTTATGAGTTATTAGGAAATCATGTTTCTCAAAATACAAATTTAATATTTTAGACTCTTTCTCCTACAGAACAGTGCAATCTCAATAAACTTGATTTAACTATAATTTATTAATTTAATTCCGAACACTTAGTAGTACTTGTATGGATTTCCTACAAAAAGTTGTTTCTATTTAAATAAGTAAAATACAACTTATAACTCCCATTCTCGATATAACCTAATAGAGCGAAACTTCTCCCAAACTTGAACTTCAACACTTATTAACCTGTAATAACTGCGATTTCGCAAACGCATGACCAAGTCAGTCAAACACAAACAAAGAATGAGGTGAGTTTTAAAATTATGTTGATAGTATAATATAAGTAAGAAGAACACGCAAATAATCAACACATAGCCGTATCAAACACATCATAATATATCAAAGCATTTCAAGAAAAAATCATATTATAAAGTCAAAATCCCTCGAGGAGAATCAATATCTCACTATAACATCAATACATCTAAGATAAATTATTATCACATTAAATACACATTAACCACAACCAAACAATCACAAGATGATGCAATGCTATGCATGCTCCTAATAACTATATGATCCGGATATATTACCTGCCACTAAGGCAACTTCCACACAGAAAATCACCCATATTGATGACTCTTCATCATATGCATAATTTTCATTGTTTTTAGTCTTATTTATCTTTTATTGATTAGTTAATTTAAGGAGTTATTTGATATATTTTGTTAATTTTATTTCTTTGCTTTACTGAAATATTTATATCCTTATTTCATTGATTAAGTAGAGATTTTTCGGAGTTTTGCGTTGTTACTTTATTTTAATGCAGTGCTGAATTTTGGTGAGAAATCAACATGACCTATGTGGAGTATTTCAGTCATATCTGGAGTTTTAGATGTCCAATTGGAGTCAAATCAAATGTAAATGAAAGCTATGATCCATAGCTACAACTTTCATGAAGACACCGAAACCACATTCATACTCAAATGAGGGGAAACATGCACTAAACTCTAGACAGAAGATGTTGCGCACCCAAAGCGCATTTCGCGCTAATGTTACTGTCCATTCGCGCCTCAATCGCACGACGCACTACATAACACATTAATACTCGTATTTCTCATTTTTTTGGGATCTTTTTGACTATTGAGAAGTTGGGAGACTTGTGCCCTAGCATAGAAACTCAAAGATGGTCGTTTCTAACATCATTGGAGTAGTTTTATCAAGAATCATTCTTGTAATTCTCCTTTAATCCCTATCTTTTGTATCTTTGTTATGAGTAACTAAACCCTATTTGTTAGGGATGAGTCTAACAAGATGAAACCCTTATTTTTCTGATTTGATTTCTAGTTATATGATTGAGTTTATTGAATTATTTTTCTCATCTATGTGCTTAATGCTTTTTATTGCTTGATCAACATTAAAATATTCTACGATTCGTATTTTAAAACGAAAGTGGATTTTACGAATGTTTGAGATGAGAAATTCATGAATTTGTAGTCTAGGGATAGATGCAGGTCATGAAACCAATCAAATTAGTTGTAGAGGCAATAGTTTAAAAAGAGAATTCTTGTACGGTAATGCTTAATTCTAATCTTAAATCCACTAAGGAATTAGGGTTTACTTTGGAATTAAAGGCTCTGTCACTAAGACATTAGGGCAAGAATAATAAAGAGAATTCGGTAATAATTTAATAAAGGGATTCAATAACTAGGATCAAATTAGACACCAAGGTTGGATTCGAAGTGAAACACATCCCTAACATTTTTCTTATTATAAAGGATCAATTTTATTACTTTTGTTAATTTTAAATATTATTTCAATGAACTTGAGATTTTTTTTGTTCAATTTTAGTAATTAAATATAATTCGATAGTAAAACGCAATCCTTGAGTTCGACACTTTGTACTACCGTTTTATTATTAAATGCAATGATTCAGTACACTTGCTGAAATGCTATCACATACCAATGGGGAAAATATACTTGCCACAAAGGCAACTTCCAAACAGAAAATCACTCAAACCAATGGGGAAAAAAATCTGCCACAAAGGCAACTTCCACACAGAAAATAATCCATACCAATGGGGAAACAAGCCTGCCACAAAGGCAACTTCCACGAAGATGCATATGCCATGACATGATGGTGCATTATCAAAATAAAATATTCCCACACAGTCCACTAAGATGCATATGACATGACATGATGTTGTATCATCAAATATTCTCACACAGCCCACTAAGATTAAGTCAAATGATCCAAAAATAATTTATATAAAATCACCACCTTATTTAAACATAACTAAATCATACATCACAAGTTCTTATCAAGAAAATCAAAAATTCTTAAACAACCATCATAAAAATCAAAGCTTCCACCTCATAAATCATGAAGATCATATATTCATAAACAACTATCACAAAGATCAAAGCTTCCACTACACATATCAAGAAATCATATATTTATAAAAGTATCATAAAAATCAAAACTTTAATTTGTTATATCATAAAAATTTAAACTTTTATCACATACACATAGAAATTAAAACCTACATATATGCCACACATAAATTCAAATTTTATCACATATATCATAAATAAGACTTTCAAGACATTAAAAATAAAACTTAAACTTTCTTCACATATACCACACGATTGTAGAATTTAAATCAGACAACAACTTAATAAAATTTTCTAATCCATATTTTAATCCTACAAACCATAATAAGTCATATTAATTCAATTATTACTAAATAGGGCTACCGCTGTACGTAGCAAGTCCCAAATGAATCGTTGAGAAATATAGTTTTCCCGTTCATCTCACAATATATTATACCCATGAATTCATACACTCTCTCATCCCTTACCTTTTTCTAACGCTTTCACACACGAATACGAGTCCGCAAGAAAAATAATTTGTTCTTTGACTCTTTGTCCTTCAATCGATCTAACTCGACAGTTTATGGGTAAACGTCAAAAATAAATTATAAAAACACACTTTAAAAAGGTCAATTTTCGAAACTGAATCAAGTTAACTTACCTAATGCGGAAAATAATCATGGTATAATATAGTCATCGTTCACACGGTCGTTTTGGCGTTGATTTCACTCAAATCGGACTTACCGTGAACAAGAACGGTTCAAAATAACGAATTCCATAAACAGAGAAGTGAGATATTTTAGAGAGAAATTGGGATGGTTAAAAATCTGAAAAAGTTGTTTAGTTGACTAGCTAAATTAAGTTTTCTAGAACAATTATTGATCAACGGTGTCAAACGGTAATCCTAATTTTTTTTTATTCAACCACATTTTACTTCTTTCTTTTATTTTTTTAAATTAAAACCAACAATTACCAAAACTAATATTTACAAAATAATTAAAGTAATTACTATTTTAAAATACATTAATAACAAAAACTTTCATATTCACAATATTAATTACACTTATTACTATAATATTTTATAAAATAATCACATAAAAATACTACAATCTCTATAGAATAATGAAAATGATAAAATAAATAAATATAACATAACTAATTTATATTTATTACTAAATCAAAATAAATATGTATAAAACAATCATATCATAGAAAATATATAAAATAAAGAAGTTAATCACAATTTACTAATATATTAAAGAAAATTATTTATAAACAAATAATTGAAATAGGAAATAGTCTTAAATAATTAAAATATAACTATGCACACATTTATCATGTAGTCAAACACACACAAAAATCACAACCACAAATATCTAATGCAAATATACATGTAAACTCACTCAAAATCTTATCATCTAAATTACTTTTGCTAAAATACCGTTATATTTTTGAAAATAAATTAAATAACTAAACATAATATTTATAATTTATATTACTAATTAAATCAAATATATATACGATTATAAAACCATAAGAAACTCACACATATAAGGAGAAGTATTTATAAAATTAATCAACATATATTTTAAAATAATTTTAACACAAAATTAATTTCTTTAAAATCCTATTTAATTAATAAAATATTTGATTATATAATTTAGGATGATACAACTTCGAAGTGATAGCCCAATAATTTTGCTATCCAGTTATGTTGATCAGCTGTAGTGATGTGTTGTTCGAGCAAGTGTCGTAAACTCTTTTGGTCGAAGTACACCACAAATCTTCTTCCCAAAAAATACGGACGCTGATGCTGAATTGCCAACACCAACGCCATCAATTCTTTCTCATACGCAGACTTGCTTAAAATATTATTGGACAAAGCTTTGCTAAAGTAGGCTATAGGCTTCTTTTTCTACATTAAAACTGCACATATTCCTCTTCAGGATGCATCACATTCAATCTCTAAAGGTTGTGAAAAATCTGGTAGTGTTAAAACTGGGGCTTGCACCATAACCCTTTTAAGATTCTCAAAGGCCTTCAACTCTTCTGATCCCCAATGAAATCTTTCATTCTTTGTTAGTTATGTCAATGGTTTAGTTCCCTTTCCATATCCAACAATGAATTTCCGGTAATAATCGGTCAACCCCAAAAATCCCCTCACTCCTTTGATATTATGAGGGATTGGCCACTCCAAAATACTATTAATCTTCGATTGATCCACAACCACACCATGTTTTGATATTACGTGACCCAAATATTCCACTTTCCTACTAGCAAAATTACATTTTTTTTTACTAACAACAAAACAATGGTATTGTAAAATCTCCATCACTTGATATAAATGTGTTAAATGTTCTTCCCATCCTTTACTTTATACTAGGATATCATCAAAAAATACCAAGACAAACTTACAGAGGTGTGACTTGAAAATCTGATTCATGGTGGATTGGAAAATGGCTGGTGCGTTCGCTAATCCAAACAATATCACTAGAAACTCATAGTGCCCTTCAAGAGTTCAAAATTTTGTCTTATACACATCCCCTTCTTTCACCTTTATTTGGTGATAATCGGATTTCAAATCAAGTTTTGAGAAATATTTTGTTCCATGTAGTTCATCCAATAATTTGTCAACTACATGAATTGGATATTTATCTAGCATTGTAACCTTATTCAATTCTCTATAACCAACAAACATCCACCATGACCCATCTTTCTTTTTAACTAAACAGTACTAGAAAATGTGCTAGAGGTGTTTTGAATTATACCTTGGGTCAACATCCTCTGAACTTGTTTTTCGATCTCTTCCTTATGGTGGTGAGGATAACGGTATGGCCTAATAGTCACATGACCTACATCTTTCTTCAATTCAACTACTTGAGTTATATCTCGTTCAGGAGGCAGCCCTGTATTCTCTTCAAAAACTCCCTTAAATTTCTCGAACAAGTTTTGAATCTCTTGTTGTTGGTCTTGAGTTAGCTCCTGTAATTCTTCATTTGAAGTCTAACCCAATTCTTCTTCCAATAAACTATACAATGTTTCAGTTTGTGCTTGAAGTGCCTTAGAATTAGCCAAGTCTTTTGTGGTAAATAACTGACCATGTAGTTCCACCATTTTTCCTCCCATTGAAAATGGATGGTAATTTTCTCTCAATCAAAGTTCACCTTATAAATCTTTGCAACCAAGCCACCCCCAATATCATATCCAAATCACCCAATTCTAAAACAAAAGCATCAACATTAGTGGTGAAATAATCTAATTGTACTTGCAATTTTCTACACCTTCCCCTAGTGGACACACGGTGACCGTCTCCCAACCTTACTCCCATCGATCTTCCTTGTTCCACTGTTAACCCATATGCAATAGCAACACGAGGTGAAACGAAATTGTGACTGACGCTGTAAGACCCTAAATTTTATAAATTCTAATTTATGCAATTTTTGGAATTTTTGAATTAAATTGCTTAGGCATTTAGCCCAACTGAATTTTATTTTGGGAATTAAATATCAAAAATATATTTTATTAGAGTTAATAATATGTTTAATATTTATATATATATTTTGAGACCCGATTAAGATTATTTGTCGGAGAATAATTTAATTATGTTACGAAAAATTTAATATCCGAAAGTTTTTTTTTTTAAAATGTCACTTATTGCTGAGAAACTCATCTATCAATTGAGTTGCGGCGATAGTAGATATTTTTTTGAAAGAGTAACTTGAGAAGTGATGTGTAATGATGTTTTTTTTAAATATCTATAAAATTAGATATTTATTAGTTGGTTTTAATTATAATATATTATTATTATTTTAATATATATATATATATATATATATATGAAAGAAAGGAAGAAAGAAAACACAAATGCTGAAAAACGTTCTCCTGCGCTCGCGATTTCTTTCTTTCTCTGTTTCAAGTTTATGTTGGTGATTTCAAATCCCAACAAATACAAATCATCATTTTTCTTCTAGATCTAAGCTACCTTTCGAGAAGTAACAGAAGAGAAAGTTGTTCATTGCCCCGCTGCAGTGCTAGTGAGCTAATTTTCGAAGTGACAACGCAAACTAAAATGTTACCGTAATTAATCTAGGTGCCCTAATCGGTTGTTAAAGCTACAACGGAGGTAAGAACTCATTCCAAACTTTTAGTTTGCATTTAGGATATTATTTATGATTTTGTGGAAAAGAAAGTTGATGTATTTGATGTGTGAATTTGTTGAAAATGAATTTAATTTGTTTATGTGTGAATTAGTGGGATTTGTTTTTGGTGTGTTTTGAGGTGTGGTTTCTGGTGATCCATATTTGGTGTGATTTATATGTTCATAATTATTATTATGAATTTTTGAGATGTGATTTATTTGTGGATTTTGTAGAAAATGAATTGATGAAATTTTGTAGTTTATGTGTAAAAATGTGGAGTTTTGAAATTGGGTGAGTTATGTTTGAATTGTTGAAATTTAATTGAGGTGCTATATGTGTGTTGTGGAATTGAATTTGATGTGAATTGACGGTAATTAAATTTGATGTGTTTGAGTTACGTAATGAGTTATTTTCAAATAAATGAGTTTGAACTGAAGTTGAAATTTTACAAAAAAAATTTAGAGTTGTTAAAGTTGTGAAAAAGTTCAAATGTTAACTGAGTTAAAGAGTTTGAGCAAAAAGATAGATTGAAATTAAAAATAGTTAGAGTTTAAAATGTTACTCTTTTAATTACTCTTGGACTGAGTTTAAAAAGAAAAAAAAAAGGTTTAGAGTATTTTATTAATTACTATTGGATTGTGAATAAATTGTTATAAATATTTATGTTTATGTAGTTAGCTCCTCGAGTCTCGAAAATGAATCGAGACCGTTGGCACCGAGTTAGCGGTGGGGAGAACTCTGATATATTAATGTTGTTGTGGTGATTTATGGTTGAAAATTTTGGAGATTGAATATGGGTGATTAATGTTTGAAAATTATGGTGATTCATGTTTGATGAAATTGATGTGTTCATAATTAATATTATGAATTTTTTAGAAGAAATTTATGTGTAGATTGGTGAAAAATGAATTTAATTCAATTTATGTGTGGATTGAATTTAGAGATGTGATTTATGTGTGTTTGTGGAAATTGAAATTGGTGTGAATAAATATGTTTGAGTATGCTCTGTGTTCTATCTGGAAAATCATTAGTGTTAAATGAGTATTAAAAATGGGAAATCTTTTAATAACTGCATTTACTTAATGATTGGGGTGAAAATAGTCAGAGTATGCTCATGCATTTCATAGTACATAGTGACCGCGTTTGGGGCCATGGTGATAATGGTGACCGTGATGGGCCACGAGATGATGCCATGTGAGTTGTTGGTTCATCTTATCTTTGTGGGGATTGTCGCGTTGTGCTGATCTGTGAGAGATTGCACTCTAGAATGTGTTGATTTGTGAGCGATTGTACCCTAGAAAATCGTGATGGTCTGTGAGCGACTGCACTCTTTTATGTCGTGCTGATTTGTGAGAGATTGCACTCTAGAATGTGTTGATCTGTGAGCGATTGCACTCTAGAAAATCGTGTTGGTCTGTGAGCGACTGCACTCTTGTATGTCGTGCTGGTATGTGAACGACTGCACGCTAGTAAATCGTGTTGATCCGTGAGGGATTGCACCTTGGTAATTAGTACTGGTTTGTGAGAGGCTGTACAATTATGATTTACGCCCTTCGAGGAGGGTTTTGGTTTGGAATTCCAGAATCATGCATTTTGACATATACGCATTGCATTAGAGTGCTTGACACGCGAGTCATGTTTGTTATACTATGATGATTGTATATACATATTCGGTTGTTGTTGTGATTTTCCATAATTGCTTAGAGGTGTGAAGTTGGGTTGATTAAGTTTTGATGTACTTATGTGTTCGTAATTGATGTTATGAATATTCGATGTGTGATTGAGGTGTGAATTTGTGGAGATTAATTTGGTGTTAATTATGTGTTCATAATTGATAATATTAATGTTTGAAGTGTTGATTGATTCAGAGCTATTTTAGAACTGAAAATCAACATTTTCTTAGTTGTATTCAGCTACGAAAGTGCAATTTGTTAAAACTTCATTTTTCAACATTGTTTATGCATTTTTGGACATATGAAAACCCTTTCGAGGAGTATGCTAAGACGAAAGGTTCTTTTGAGCATTTGAAAATATAATAATTTTGCTATGTGATATTTGTTAATTTCGGTTGGTGACCTTTACAATTATTGTAGAAATCTGGGCTCTGCCCTCAGATGAGAACCAGGATCATCCTACCGGTTAGTACCCTGGAGATGAGAAAGTAGTTAGTCATACCTGACCGAAGCTGTGTCTGGAGGATCTTGCGGGGCACGTGGAGGTCACCCGGGTTGTGTAGTTTTTATAGCATGATCAGATTATGTGGTTGTATAAGGACTAGATGTCTTTTCTTTTGTGATTGTATTTATTTCATTTTGGAAAATTGTATCTATGCTTAAACTGTCTGATGACTTTTCTTTTGATGGATCCATGATTCACTTTTTGATGTGACGTGGGGAAAATAGAGATTCTTGGGGCAGTGCTTTTATGCAGGTGTTTACCGAGAATACCCCAAGGGTGTGAGCTATGTTTGATAGGTCTCATAGCTCTATTGTATTTTGCTATTTAAATACTTTGGATTTTTTCAAAAACTATTTTCGCTGTTTGTATATATTGTTGACTTTTGTCGTTGTGTTACGACTTAAATATTTTATCCAAAAGTATTTCTTTCTTTATTTCTTTGTTTTTTTTAAAAAATACACTCGCGCTGTTAAAAATCGGGGTGTTACAGGCGCCACTATCGATTAAAACCACGATGGAAACCCCCTTTAGACTTCCCTTGAGGCGCAAAGTGGTTGGAGGCGTTTTAACTAATTTTTTCTTTGCTTCAATAATATCAAATAATCCCATGGAATTGCAATCAAGAACTTCATCCTCCATAGCTTCTATGGCAATCACCTTACCTTTTTCGTTAACCGTCTCGTCGTCTCCCAAAATCACCAATCGGAGATGCTTTTTAGCACATTGGTGAAGATGATGGTATTTTCCCCCACAACAAAAACGCAACCCTCATGTCCGCCGCTCCATCAGTTCCGAAAAGGACAGATGCTTGAGGCAACGGTTGCGCTTGTTGCTTACTCTTCTCCCCTGATCGTTCCCAGATCTCGCTGTATTATGAGAAATGCTCGAATTTGCATTTGGGGCAGATTGAGTCGAACCGGTCTTCCTATGCACTGACCCAGTTTAGTTATTATTAAACCCATTTCTAGGTCGGTCGAACCCGAGTTATAATGAAATCCAAATCCTTTCCTTCCAACTACGAAGCCCACCCACACTACCACCTATTGAAATCAGAAACCCACGTAATTTCGTTTCGACATCACGAGCAATCTTCATCGCTTGTATTCTGGTTTGTTGATTCAATGTACGCACCTTCAAGCGAAAGTGGGTCTTGAGTCCTCCCATAAAGTACCCAAGGTATTTCTCCTCTGGTAGTCTTGCTTCTTGTGACGACACATATTCGAAGGTGGTAATGTATTCATCAATTGTTCCTGTTTGTTGCAAATATTTCATCTCTTCAAGGGGGCTATCACTTTGTCTTCCATCATACCTTTCAATTAACGCTCATTTCAACTTCACCCAATTCAAACCGTCCTCTGTCTCACGCAACAAATTAAACTAGTGAATTGTTGCTCCCTTCATACTTAGCTTCTCCAATCTAACCTTCACCTCCTTTGACGTCCCTTGAACTTCAAAATACGTTTCAGTTCGCATGATCCAGACTACAAGATTGTCACCATCAAATGATGGTAACTCAACTTTCTTCACTGCCATCTTATACTCTATCATTGAGTCCTCATAATGCGCATATTGTTCCCCATTCCAATTAGTCGTTGCAGTAGCAACCCCGTGAACTCATTCATCATAGTTTTGCGAAATTCCCTCAACTCCTAGCGTACAAAGTCTTCCACCGTTGAGAGTCTTGCTTCAACTGCTTCCGTTCGATCTGACAGCTTTAGTGGCATGTACAACGTACACAAAAATAATAGTACTATCGAAGACCCAGCAGGTCAGGCCAATGATAGAGTCACAAAAAAATAGGAATCTATGAACAGTAAAATGATAGATGAAATGGAAATTTATTGATTTATGGAAGAAGAAATTTTTTTGATACAATGTATAGCCCAGAGCATAGCTCATCCAGAGAAAATAGTATTCTCCTAATTCAATGATAACAATAATTATCCATGAGCAATACTCCACTACCCTCCTCAACTTATTCCCTTATGTGTCATTAATAGAGTTTCTCTGTTTTGTCATTAATAGACTGCTTATTCACGTTTTTACCCTTGTGGCATATGTTCTCCACACTGCAGGTTTGGGCCTTTCACTTGTCTTAAGCCCAATAATTATGTCAAAGCATCAGCCACCTTATTTCCACTCCCATCTTATACACCACCTCAAAGTTAAAACCTAGCAACTTAGTCATTCATT
>NC_021166.2:30604272-30609488 GCF_000331145.2 Cicer arietinum
AAAGGAACCACAAATGTTATTTAAATATATATATATATATATATATATATATATATATATATATATATATATATAATATACTTTTTGAATGAATTTTTTTTAAGAATTTCTATGATTTTATAAAAAGTTCATCAATAAAAATGAGTTCAAAATTCAATTAATAGGTCCATCTTTTATCATTGATTTTTTATATTTAAAAATTAATATTTAATTGATTCCAAGTTAAAAAAATTCAATTTTTTGTATAATGTTTTAAAAAATACAATTAAACATATTTGATTTCAACCGTTATTAAAAATCTTAGATAATTATGTAAAAATTAAAAATTGTATTTATTTTTTTACATAGACTAAAATTAAAAGTTGAAAAAGTAAAAAAACAGAGATTCTAAGTCTATCTAAAATTAATCTACTCTCACAATTAGGGCTGTTCATGGTTGGTTTTTTTAAAAAACCAAACCATATCCATTTTAAAACCAATATATGGATTTAGATTTATAACCAAATCCATTATTTGGTTTAAAATCGGTTATAAAACCAATTGTAAAATTGGTTATGGTTAAATAACCGGTTTATAATTAAGCAACTGGTTTTGAAAATTTTAATTTTAAAATCGATTTTTTTTTTAAAATCGGTTAAAATTTGATTATTTTTTAAAAAAATATTTATTCATAGTTTAAAAATCGGTTATTTAAAAAAATCGATTTTTTCGATAAATTTTTTTAAAAAAATTCTCACCAAATTTTTCGAAAAAAAATTCGATTTAAAATTTTTTTGAGAAAAAAAAAGTGATTTTTATTTACTTTTTTCCGATATTTTTTCGAAAAAAAAAATTTCAAATTTTTTTCAAGACATAAAATCTCAAAATTAACAAAATATTGGTAGTGGATAAAAACCGGTTAAAAACCAAATCCAAATATAAAACATAAGTGGTTATCCAACCGGTTTTAAATAAACCGGATTATAACCATATGATTTTAACCGGATATTTAAAATGGATTTGGATCCGGTTTTGGATTTGGGCCTCATAACCGGATTTTTTGCACAGCCCTACTCACAATCGCAAGAGGATCGACTTTTACAAGGTGACGCTTAATACCTAGCTTTCTAGCCAACTTCAAACCATGAATGAGAGCTCAAAACTCAACCATAACATATGTAGAATCACCAAGGTTGTAGGTAAAGGCACTAATAAAACAATCCCTATAGTCTCTGATAAGACTTCAAAAAGCTGCAAGACTGGAATTACTGATGAGAGACCCATTAGTATTTAGTTTGCAATAGATGTTGGGAGGAGGGTACCACTTGATATTAATTTCTCTTTCACTCCCCCTCCAAATAAGACAATGGTCAGTTAAGAAGGTGGTGATGAATTGCAGTTACGTACTTCTAAAGATTGCCCAAGAACTACACAGGCTCAAGAGACGGCCTTGAGAAAACGAATTAGTTTAGTAAAGCCACAACATGTTTGCCATGATCTAGAACATAATATGCCAATAACATGAATTATGGCTAACGCAATTAATCAACACATTTTAATACACTTTCTATAGCATTGCACTTAGTGTTTTTAGATGTATGTTATGCCTAATAATAACTTTTTGCCATATTTTTATATATTTGGTTCAAAATTGGTTTATAGTGAAATTTTCAGTTAATTTTTGAATTTCATTATATTTGACTCCTTCTTCTTATGTAGGTCATAACTTTGACTGAACTTATCTGATTTCAATTATTTATGTAGGTCATAACTTCTTATGTAGGTCATAACTTCTTATTGCGAGTTTTAACTCGTGTAATTAGTTTTTAGTAGACTGATTAGCATCTCTTCGACATGAATCTTGGTCAAAACTATTCAGATCTTATTTTATCTTAGAAGGTTTTTCATATTTTTTTTAAATTACTTTTTGTGGAAACTATTGATAGAAAGCAAAGTTCCTAGATCAATCCACTAGTTAAGGAATTATGTTTACGAATCTTGAGGTATGAACTCTATGTTCAATTCTTTCTTATGATTCAATACATTTTTCTTTCAATCTTCAATCTTTTTATCTTTGTATGCAATTTCGTCATCTGTATTAATGCTTAATCATATGAATTTCAAATTTGATTTTCAATGATCATGAATATCCTTTTAAGGTTATTCAGAATGATTTAAACTCTTGATTTACTTCATTTCGAACATTGGTTGATAAGTTTTGTAATGCTTAGTTATAAGTTTGATTGAATCTGGTTGTTAATTAATTGTGATTTTTTGAGGTTTGTTCCATAACCAAAGTCTATTGAATTATAGTTATTGAGATACTTGTTTCATAATCAGTAGGGATTCTTATAAATTTAATTGATGTTTAATCGGGTAATTTAATGATCAAGCAAAATTAGAACTATAGAAACAAATAACTTCTTGAACATGTGATAGATTCAAGAGAGTTTCTCTAGTACCCGTGGATTGGTTGTTTGGATTAATTGATATTTTCATTTTATTGCAAATTGTTTTCATGAACTAACCTCTTCCTATTTTATTTATGCAAATTCATTCTTATTTCTTGTGATTTTTGAATAAGAGATACTTGTATGATGACTAATGTTTAACTACCTTGTACTACATTTAAAATTTTAAATTATTTTGACTCGTGTGCAACAACGGATCAAATTGGCGTCATTGTTGAGGATTTCTAATAAGGATTAACTAATTTAAGAACCCTACTGACATCTCTAACCTTTGTTTTTGCGTTATCTTTTGTTTTTTCAAGTCCTGACTTGGATCTTGCTATGACTAGCTTGACTGTTTGAAAAAAACCAGTTGGCAATCAACTTGTTTGGGTTGCTCTTAAATTTGGCCAAAAAATATAAAATTTCTTTGTTTAGACCGCTTATTAATTTTTTTTTTGTTGAAATTTTTAGGTCCCAATTTATTTTTTACTTTTAACGTACCTATCTCTTGGTTGGAAGACGTAGTTGCAATACTTAATTGTAAGGTAGGAAGGGAGTCAAAAGATGGTTTTTGGGTGTTAACTAGTAGAAAATTGGGCTTTTAATACAGCTAAGTCGGTTAGGTGCCAGACTTAACAAATGAGGCGGAGGTACATTTAAGTCGCTTGTCCGTATAAACGAGTTAACAAAATGAGGCGGTGGCAGATTTGTAAATATGTGAAAAACGATTAACACGGTTAGATTGACAACCGATATAACAGATACTGTAAAAATAAAATTAAAAATTTAATATATGTCATTATACTCCGTGCCTAAATCGGTTACTTGTTAAACGACCTAACAAAATGAGGCGGTGGCAATTTTGTAAATATTTAGAACTTGTTTAATGCGATTCTATTAATAACCGACTTAAACGCAAACGTAAAGAATATAAAACCATTTTCTTTCACGATATTCACCTTTAACCACGTGAAACGTTTTAGCTTCCACTTTATTAACTATTCTATTATAAATCTTTTCTATTCTCTAATGGTTGGAAATGATGATGCCTTTAATGAAAAATGCATTGAAAATAATGATGGCATTTATGAGCTAGTGTTGATGTGAATTGAAAAAATTGAGAAGTCCCACATTGGAGGGATACCTCACACTAGTAGGGTATATAAGGTGGAGATTGCACTATGGATATTGCACTATGGAGTAAAGAAGTTAAAGTGTTCCTTTTGATTTTTGAGAAACATGATATCCTAAATTAAAAATTAAAGTTTTTATTTCCTTGGAAACATATTTTTATTTATCCGCTGCGAATTTTATAGAAATATGATATAAATTATTATAGATATTATTTTGGGGTTTAGGGTGTCACATTAGTGGTATCAGAGCAGGTCTGTCCAATCAGGCCGAGTGGGTCTAATGTCGATTCTGTGTTACGAATGTCAGTCATGTCAATTGTGTTTTCTTATGTAAAATTATTTTCACTATGATGATTTTCCCGTTATGTAATTGTGTTAAGGGTTATATGTTTTTGTATTATTATACATATTTTCGAGATTACTAATTAACTGTTTATTATTTGCTTACTTTAATTGTGTTATGGATTATAAATTTCTACCTGAGTAACTAAATCATGAAATTACTTGTTAAGATTTTGAATTAATTTTAATAGTTGACAGGATTATGTTAGTTACTTGTTGTGTATTGCTTGTCTACAGAACTATGATTTTTGCACTCTTGTTTTATATGAATATTTGGAAATAATAATTTTTATTGACCAGCTGTTTAGAGTTATTAATCCCATTCACGTAACCTTAGTTATCAAATGTCAAATCTCACTAGTTAGTATTTTTAAAGTTTCATTTTCACACTTAATCAATTTAAAATATTTAGTTTTGATATGTATATGTTTAAAGTGTTTGATCTAGTAACTAATTGATTGAAACATTGATTTCCTTATGAATTACATGTTTAAAACTCCAAGTATTGACTTTTACTAGATACAAATTATTATTATTTTGTTGAAACTCAATTTAGAAAAAAAAAAAAAAAGATGTTTCTTTCTAAACTTTGAGTAAGATAGGGAATATGTCTCTTACGTTTAAAGTTTTAATTTTGACTGAAAAAAATTCTTATTTTTATTTTATGGTTGCTTGTGTTAAGAAAAAAATCGATTTTAAATAGTGAATGTTAACTTTAAATCACTTGAAAGTGTTGATGGTTGTATCTAAATGAGTAGAGTTTTGATATTGGTTTTGAAAACAATTTAGAATGTTCGTCATGATTTAGATAGTATGAAATTCATATTATTAGCAATAGTAATTCTTTAATATTAGAGGTTGGTAGAATTTAGAATTTTTTTAAAATGACATTATAAAGGAGTTAAAGTTTACTTATTTTACATGATGAAAATAACTTTTGTTTGAGTTACTTTTGATTATTTTAAAGAAATTAAATTGAGTTGAATTTTTGTTGATTTATAAAATAACAATAATCCTATGCTACTGATTTTATTTAATGTTTAAAACAGCTTAAAATTTACAGCATGTTTTACTCTGTCTTGTTTTTTTTTTAAATTGAAAAGTGTTGTTGTTATGTTGGTTTAGGGGCTGGTGTAAATATTGAATCGTGAGGCTGTTGGGATATTTATTTGAAATGATTGATTTTTTTTTAATTTTATTATGAGATTATGAACTCAATATGTTAGAGTTTTAGAGTTTAAGAACTCTTCAGTGATTTACAATAGTACTAATGATAAAATGTCTACTAATTGAGAAAGAGAAGTAAAAA
>NC_021166.2:30610401-30623793 GCF_000331145.2 Cicer arietinum
GACCAATTTTTGGCTTGATAGTAACTGAGGGATGTATTTATAAGCATATTAAGTAGTTAGTGTGAGAAGAGGATACTATTTTGTAGATTTATGAATTAGTGTAATTCATTATCATTATCATTATCATATGTCTTATGTTTTTGTGTTATGTGCACTACTTTAATGTATATAGATATAATTATTTTTTTGTAAGTTTGATAAAATAAGAAAATAAATTGGAACTATTTTGGAAGTATTAATTAATTGTAAAATTTCCTATCTATCTATATATATAGTTTAAATTTTATTTCAAAATATAAGTTGAAAATAATAATTTTTACAATGATGAACTATTTAAAAATATGTTTTTGATGATTAAAATATGAATGAATGTTTAGAAATCTTATAGATTTTAAAAATATCCGTGATTCATTTTATTTGTATTGAATTTAGAAATGTGATTTATCTTAGTTGTTTTTATTTAGACTTGAATTATTGAAAAATAATTTAAAGAAAAATTTGGAATTCTCAATGAATTATTTTTGGGTGCTAAATGTTTAGTGATATTTTTTTAATAATAATTTAAGTCTAGAAATTAATTTTTAGAATGATGTGTAACCTTGAAAGTGGTTTTTGCACTACCTGATTCAATTTGGTTTGGTAATGTATTGTATCTTCTAGTAAATAATTATTTATCTTATCTTCTACTTGGAAAATCTATATATGCTTCCATTTGTTGGAACTTTTAAGTGACGGTTAACTCAAAAGAAAATTTAATTGTGATCAATTTGGAGTAGTTAGACCTCGACGAGAATATGTTTCATTTTTTGAATCATCGTTTGAGTTATGAGATGAACGTAAAATCTTGGTGCTAATTTTTGGATTAGTTATTTGAATGTGTATATGATTATGTAAATATTAAATTGTTCTTGTTTCAAGTGTTCAAATTGTTGGGAATTGGTGTATAGAGTTAGAGTAGTCGAGAGCATCTAAAAGTGAAATAGTTCTATATTTCTTCAATCGGATTATTGATTATATATTGATACTAGTTCGTTAAATGTGTGGCATTTGATATTATTGTGATATTTGATTTAATTTCGTTAAATGTGTGGCATTTGATATTATTGTGATATTTGATTTAATTTCGTTAAATGTGTGGCATTTGATATTATTGTGATATTTGATTTAATTTCGTTAAATGTGTGGCATTTGATATTATTGTGATATTTGATTTAATTTCGTTAAATGTGTGGCATTTGATATTATTGTGATATTTGATTTAATTTCGTTAAATGTGTGGCATTTGATATTATTGTGATATTTGATTTAATTTCGTTAAATGTGTGGCATTTGATATTATTGTGATATTTGATTTAATTTCGTTAAATGTGTGGCATTTGATATTATTGTGATATTTGATTTAATTTCGTTAAATGTGTGGCATTTGATATTATTGTGATATTTGATTTAATTTCGTTAAATGTGTGGCATTTGATATTATTGTGATATTTGATTTAATTTCGTTAAATGTGTGGCATTTGATATTATTGTGATATTTGATTTAATTTCGTTAAATGTGTGGCATTTGATATTATTGTGATATTTGATTTAATTTCGTTAAATGTGTGGCATTTGATATTATTGTGATATTTGATTTAATTTCGTTAAATGTGTGGCATTTGATATTATTGTGATATTTGATTTAATTTCGTTAAATGTGTGGCATTTGATATTATTGTGATATTTGATTTAATTTCGTTAAATGTGTGGCATTTGATATTATTGTGATATTTGATTTAATTTCGTTAAATGTGTGGCATTTGATATTATTGTGATATTTGATTTAATTTCGTTAAATGTGTGGCATTTGATATTATTGTGATATTTGATTTAATTTCGTTAAATGTGTGGCATTTGATATTATTGTGATATTTGATTTAATTTCGTTAAATGTGTGGCATTTGATATTATTGTGATATTTGATTTAATTTCGTTAAATGTGTGGCATTTGATATTATTGTGATATTTGATTTAATTTCGTTAAATGTGTGGCATTTGATATTATTGTGATATTTGATTTAATTTCGTTAAATGTGTGGCATTTGATATTATTGTGATATTTGATTTAATTTCGTTAAATGTGTGGCATTTGATATTATTGTGATATTTGATTTAATTTCGTTAAATGTGTGGCATTTGATATTATTGTGATATTTGATTTAATTTCGTTAAATGTGTGGCATTTGATATTATTGTGATATTTGATTTAATTTCGTTAAATGTGTGGCATTTGATATTATTGTGATATTTGATTTAATTTCGTTAAATGTGTGGCATTTGATATTATTGTGATATTTGATTTAATTTCGTTAAATGTGTGGCATTTGATATTATTGTGATATTTGATTTAATTTCGTTAAATGTGTGGCATTTGATATTATTGTGATATTTGATTTAATTTCGTTAAATGTGTGGCATTTGATATTATTGTGATATTTGATTTAATTTCGTTAAATGTGTGGCATTTGATATTATTGTGATATTTGATTTAATTTCGTTAAATGTGTGGCATTTGATATTATTGTGATATTTGATTTAATTTCGTTAAATGTGTGGCATTTGATATTATTGTGATATTTGATTTAATTTCGTTAAATGTGTGGCATTTGATATTATTGTGATATTTGATTTAATTTCGTTAAATGTGTGGCATTTGATATTATTGTGATATTTGATTTAATTTCGTTAAATGTGTGGCATTTGATATTATTGTGATATTTGATTTAATTTCGTTAAATGTGTGGCATTTGGTATTATTGTGATATTTGATTTAATTTCTTTAAATGTGTGGTGTGTGATATTATTGTGATATTGGTTGTTGAATTAATTTTATGCATATGTTTGATTAGATGAGTTTAAATGATGTTATAATAAAAATAGATGTGTTGTGATAATTATATGTAATGATGATAATGTATGATTAATAATGGTGATGTGATAAATTTGTGATGAATATATATGTGTTGTTGTATGATTGATGATAGTGATTCTATAAATTGTGATGAGTTTATGTGATGATGATGATGATGTGTGATTAATTATAGTGATGTTATAAATTGTGATGAGAATATTGTGATTTCAATTTGTGTCTGAGATGACGGTATTAATGGAGTATCATATACCAACGAGGGGAGAAAATAAATATTGTGAATTTGTGAAGTGGAGATTATTTTGTCATCATATAGGTAGGGCCTGACAAGCCTAGTGATTCCGGGGAAGTACAACTGAATGAGCCTGATCGTGGCGGTCTGCTGTTGAGCCTTAAGGCAAGATTGTTAGACCTTGGAGGTATTCGGGTGGGGAATTCCTAGGTGACTTGGAGGTAGCACTCCAAATGTCGGGAGCTACCACGCAACACACGTTTACCTCGACTGTCACGTATATGTGTCTCGGGTTGAGTTGAGGGGATCTATGAGGACAGGGCCAATTTGAATTGTCCGTCCACCGGGATGGTGGCATAGTATCAAGCCTCCTAACCAAGTACTTCAGAGTTAGAATGGTACCACATTGTGAAGTAGAGTCTAAGCTCATGCATAGCATTGCATTTACTTGTGATTGTTTTGTGGTGATTGATGTGTTTCAAAAGTAATAATAATTACTCTTAGATGATTTGATGCATATTATAATGAGATGATTATCTTACTTGAGTGAATTTGATGTTATAATATGATACTATTTACTTAAATATTTTGATATATAGTAATGTGATTATGATACGGTCTATCATGATTGTTGCGTGTTCTTCTTACTTATATTATACTATTAACATGATTTTGAAACTCACCTCCTTCGTTGTTTGTGTTTGACTGGCTTGGCCCTGCGTTTGCGAAATCGCAGTTGTTACAGGTTAATAAGTCTTGAAGTTCAAGTTTGGGAGGAACCCCGCTCTGATAGGTGATACCGGGAATAAGGGTTGTAATTTGTATTTTACTTATTTATTTTGAAACGACTTTTGTATGAAAACCATATAAGTACTAGTAGGTTTTTAGAATTAAATCAAGTAATTATACTTAATTCAAGCTTATTGAGATTGCACTATGGAGTAAAGAAGTTAAAGTGTTCCTTTTGATTTTTGAGAAACGTGATATCCTAAATTAAAAATTAAAGTTTTTATTCTCTTTAACAGATTTTTATTTTAAAAATTAAGTTTTTATTTCCTTGGAAACATATTTTTATTTATCCGCTGCGAATTTTATAGAAATATGATATAAATTATTATAGATATTATTTTGGGGTTTAGGGTGTCACAAGTTCGACCCGGCTTGGCTCGACTTTGGCTTTGTGGTGTATTATTATTTTGCCTGAAAATTAATTAATCAATCTTTATTAATTATTTGATTACTTGCGTTCCATCTCTAATTGGAACGTTAATTACGTAATTGCCCTCCACCTAGTCATATCTGATCCAGTCATCATCCCTTACTTCGTGCGTCTGTTTTGCCCGGTCAAAACCCTAACTTTGGTCTCACGTATCCTTGGTGTCCGGTCAAAAGTCAGAGTCAATTTTCCAAATTTTTGGGGCGCACGAATTGTGGTCTTGGAACGCACGTTTCTGAGAGCACTTGGAGCGCACGTTTCCATGGATCTCTCAGATCTAGTTGCGATTTTCCACTATAAATAGAGGGTGCTCCCAGTTGGAAAATCACACCAAAAGCACTCCACATCTGAGGCTTTTCTCTCTTCTCCCCTTTCTTACTGCTTCATCTCTTTCTTCCTTTTTGAGTGGCCATTGTGCCATATTACGAGTGTCAGTCGAAAGACTGCCATACTGCGAGTGTCAGTCGTAAGACTGCCATATTGAGGGTGTAATTCTACAACGGTTTTCTACAGTGCAGTAGAACTCCGATACAGAGAATCTGGGATGTTTTATCCTGGGGACTTCGTGGTTGATAGTCTGTCTTGCACAATTTTGGGCAGTGCCTCGAAACGTCTTAAAGAGAGCGACCTAGTCCGCGACTCAATCCAGTAATATTTTCGGTGGCAAATTCAGTTTCATCGTCGTCGTCAAACTCGCCATCTTCTTTACGGTCGTGTTTCATCGCCACCATTTGAGGTATGGTCGTTCAAGTTATTGAATAATAAATTTATATGAATAAATCATTTAGATAAAATGATTAGTATATGTGCTTATAATTTCATTTAGATAGTAATATCATATTATTTGAAGAAAAAAAAATATATGTCATTCATTTTTTTTTCTAACGATTTTTTATTTTACTTTAATAGTTAAATAACAAATAATTATGCATCATAGTTATTTGAGTAAGTGTACAAGTGTGAATAAATTTTTACAACTTACTTTTAAAAAAAAACTTCATAAAAACCAAGGAAAATTTTATTGTTGTTTTTTTAAATAGAACCTGTTATATTTGAAGAAATAAGAAATCATCATGGGATTTGTCATAGTTATACAAAACAGATATGATATGATGATTTGTTAAACATGACAAATCTATAAGCGTGACTACTATGTCATGTTACATATGTTGAACATCTTAACATAGTTGTTTCATGGATGTAAGTACGTAATTTTTTACATGTTGTTATTGATTGTATTTTTTATATTTGTCTGATAAAAAATTATAAGTTGTTATTGATTGTATTTTTTATATTTGTCTGATAAAAAATTATAAGTTGTTATTGATTGTATTTTTTAATGTTCATATGATAAAAAAATTAAGATTCAGCCGATATTGGTTGTGTTTTTTTTTTTTTCTTTACATATATTTGATGACTCGTGATCAAATCACCGGATCACAGTAAATAAGTTCGAAAACGTCGTGTGGATTTTATTTTGAAATTAATTGAAGAAAATGACGATGCTAATATATGTCTATTGAATATTGCTACATTGTGGTTTTGTAATTTTGTTAATGGATATCTAATTATTAGTCGGAAATGAGATACATCTTATTTGTACTCTATATTTTTTTTATAAACATGAGATATTGTGATATTGTATATTTTGATTATTAGATATTTATATAAGATTGTGATATTGTATATTTTGATTGTAAGTACAAAACTATTATTTGAAATTTAATACGAAATATAGTATGGATTAGGAGCGTGAAAACAAAATGAGAAATTTATATAAAAAAAATTAAAAAAAATAATTATTTTAACTATATCTATTAAGTCAGTTGGTCAAAATATCCGACTTAAAAAGATGATGTGTTGTATTGAATTTATGATGTTTAAGTCGGTTAAGGTGAATCGACTTAATATGATGAAGCTCTGTTAAGTCGGTTCATGGAACGAGTTAAAAAACAACATATTTTTTAAGTCGTTTGCTGTTAACTCGGGCACGAAACCGACTTAAAATGTACATTTTAACCGACTTAAAAAGACAAAATTCTATAGGAAGTAACAAAGAGGTCATGAGTTCAACTTCTTCTTTTAACAAAAATTAACAACTAATTATTAATATTGACTACTTCAAAATAAATTATAAAATAAATTATAGAGTAGGAAGTACTCCATTTAAATATCTTGATGTTCTTATTGGTGCCAACCCAAGAAGGTTGGATACTTGACAATCCTTATTGATGTTGTCCGTAGAAGATTATCAAGTTGGAATTGCAAAAACTTGCTAATTGGATGAAGAGTAGTTCTCTTAAAATCAATTATGTATGCTATTCCAATTTTCTACTTCTCCTTCTTCAAAACTTCATAAGGTATAATATCTCGTCGTGAGTTTGTGTTTAAACAATTTTTTTAAAGGGAATGAAATTGAAAGATATATAATTTGGGCGAGTTGTGATAAGATATGTAGACATTTATACGAGGGGGTGGATTTAAGTCTAAAGAATCTCCAAGTAGACCATGAGATTCTTAGTAATTACTGGCAGAAAAATACCTTAACAATTGTGGACATTATTGGTGGAAAAAACAATATTAGTGCTTCGTAGTGGTTTGGAACTACTACAAATAGTATGAAGGGAAAAACATTAAATTTGTGGCAACCAAGACCCTTACAAAGTTTTGTTGGAGGCTTGTTGTGGCCTAGGCCCTCACAAAGCTCAATTGGAGGTTTGTGGCAGGCTAGACCGTCACAAAGATTCATTTACTTTCTATAACAATCTTCATATTTCTCATTTTCTCCTATTATTTTTCATTTCTATCATCTCTCAAAACGTTTTCACTACAATCGCTCTACTATTATTCTTTTATTCTTCTCTCTATTTTTTTCTTTACTATACTTTTGTTTTATCTTTATTGAATTTCGATAAATTTTTCATTTATATTTTCTTATGTGAAAGTAATAACTTTAATTAAGTTTTTTTTTTTACTACAATATGACAAAGTTGATATAGTAGTGACTAAATTTTTTATAAAAAAGTCAATATTTTGTGGTGGTCAAGACTTTCTTAAAGGGTGATTTTTATAATCTCACATATGTTTGTGGCAGTCAAAACCTTTACAAATTTGTTGTGGCAAAGAGTCCCACAAATTTTTGAAAACTTGTATAAGTTTATGGTGGTCTAAGCGACCAATGTTTTTGGTAGCCAAGGCCCACAAAAATGTTAACAAACATAAATAAAAAAAATGTATGGCTTTGTGGCACTTTTGGTTGTCACAAACATTAACATCTGCTATTTAATTTGCAGAATCAAGGCAGCCAATAATATTGAATTACTAACAAATTTTTGCCAAATGTTGGGGGCTTTTGACCACCTTGATAGAGGTTTTACACATGTATTAATTTATTGCAAGTAATAAGAAAATTATAAGACCGGGTTTTGAACTCAAGGACCGCATTATACTATCGAAATATATTTAATTACTAAAATTGAACAAAAAATTTCTCAATTGATTGAATACTTGTCAAACTAATAAAAGTAATAATATTGAACTTTTATAATGAGAAAAATGTCAGGGATAAGGTTCACTTTGAATCCAACCTTGATTTATAATTTGATCTTAATTACTGAATTCCTTTATTGAATTATTATCAAATTTTGTTTACTATTATTTGTTGGAACCAAGATGATTTTATACTTAGAGCTTTTATGTTAGCAAAAGTATTTTATGAGAACAATATATTCAACTTCACAAAGTATAAAAGAAGATTCGTCTTTTTGAAGACAATATAAAATAAGATTTGATTCAGATTTATAACTGAAGAAAAACGTTTACCAAGTCGAAAAGAAAATATGGTCAAGATTTGAAGAACATATGATCATCAATAAGATATGAATTATTTACATGAAGATTTGATCAAGATTTATCACAAGAAGATATGAATTATTTATAAGAAGATTTGATCGAGATTTATCACAAGAAGATATCAATTATTTATAAGAAGATTTGATCAAAATTTATCTACAAGAAGATATGAATCATTTAAAAGATGATTTGATCAAGATATATCACAAAAAGATATGAATTATTTATAAGAAGTTTTGATCAAGATTTATCACAAGAAGATATGAATTATTTACAAGAAAATATGATCAAGAATTGTTTACAATAAGAAACACTCACAAGAATATGCATCTACTATTTGCAAATGTATGATTCAGATTTTGACAAAGGTAAAAATACTAAATTGGAATTAGTCATATTCCTACTTTGAAAGTTCAAAGAACCGGTCCAACACTATGTTCCCGCCCAGATCAAAGCAAGCAATGAAAATGAAGTTTTATTTGAAGAATTTGTGAAAGCAATCTTAACAAAATACAAAAAATATCAATCTGAAAAATTTACAAACTCAATCTTAACAAAATACGAACAATATAAATCTGAAGAATTTACAAACTCATTCTTAACAAAATACGAACAATATCAATCTGAAGAGTTTACAAACTCAATCTAAACAAAATCAATATAGAAGAATTGTTTAGATTGGATTTAGAAATAAAGAATCGACTAAATAACATATTATCAAAAATCATATTGTTTAAAATTATTTTTGAATAAGATCATTGTTGACCAAGCTAGGAATGAATATACAATTCGAATTAACCAAAGACAAAATTGAAGTCACAATTTTATCTTTAAATAGATACTCAAGGTTGGAGAAGAAGATCATCAGAAAATCCAAAAAGAGTATAAGAACTCAAGCTTAAAGTTCCAAATTCATCTTCGAGTTTAAAGAGAGAAACACTTGTTTGAATGAGAAATATTTCTAAGTATTTTTCTTAGAGTGTGACCGTCATTGCTATAATCAACTTGTTTGAAGAAACTACTCAAGTTCCAAACCTTTGTATTCAAACCCGATAGTGGTGTTAGACTTGGCTAGTAGAGTCAGGTGTGTTTGTATTCCTCAAAAGCTTGGGGTTGTCTAGTTGTTTAAGAAGAATGGCTTGGAGGTTCAGGCGCTTTAAAATTTAAGTTGTTGAGTTAGTGGATTAAATAATTCTTAGTGAAGGGATTGAATGTAGCCAAGTTAGTGGTGAACCAGGATAAATTACTTGTGTCACTTTATTCTTGCACTCCTTAGTTTTGTTATTGCTTCTACTCTAAGTAAATCATCAAGTTTGAACCAGTTTAATCAAATAATGAGAACTTATCAACTTAGTCAAACATAATTCAACCCCTACTCGTGTTTGTACCTTCATTATTGTCCTAATTTCTTAGTCACATAACCTTTAACATAATATAAATTAGATAATTTAAGAATCAAACAATACATTTCAAAACACCAATTTTGTTTCTGGTGGTTTATGCTTGTTTCTAAAGAAACAAACTTGTATTCTGCTTCTACTAAAATATTCAGATTTTGTGATTCTCTTGGTTCCTCTAAATTTTTTAGAACCTATAAAATGCTTACTAGCTTTGATTTTTAAGATCATCGTCTTGTTATCACAATAAACATAATATCAAACATATAAATAAAGATTAGAGAAATACAACCTAGAAACCAGCTTGTTTCTGCATTACTCTAAAAACCCTTTCAGTTCTTCTTTTCAGGTTCTGAATGAGGGGATTTGAATTCCAATCCAGGTTTGTAGTCTTGATGAATTTGATTGGAGTGTTTAAAGAAGTCTCCTGATTCTGATTGTTCATGTGGCATTTCTTTTTCTGCTGATGTATCAGGTTCTTCTAGTAATTCTAGACCTGATGGTAGTTCTAATTCTTCTGGTAGTTCTGATTCTTCTATTAGTTCTAGTTATGTTGATATATGTGATTTCTTTGACCAGTTTTGCTTCTATTGATATGTGTGATTTCTTTCCCATTTTTTCTTCTTTTGATACTCCAAATTTTTCTATCTAGTCTTTCAGCTTTCTTCCAAGAGTCACTTGTCTTCTGTTTGTTAGGTCTTGGAATATAGACATTTTTCCCTTCATAAGTTGCTAGCATCCACTTACCATATTTTATGATTGGTGTTTCAACTTGGTTACGTAGAACATCTAGAACATAAACAATTTTGTCTTTTGGTACCCAAATCTGATTGGCTTCTAGTTTGTTAGTCTTGAAAGATTTCTTGTCATTTTTGGTATTTAACATGGGACAAGATAATTTAGAGTGACCTTTCTTAGAACAAAAAGTACATAAAACATCAAAGTGGGTAATGTTAGGTTCATTTATTGTTTCTTCAAATCCTATACCTCTTTTATCATTTCTACTAACACCATAAATCATAGATGCATACTGATGACTCTTCATCATATGCATATTTTCCCACTATTTTAGTCTTATTTATCCTCAATTATTAGTTAAATTAAGGATTTATTTGATATATTTTGTTGATTTTTGTTCTTTGAGTTAAATTAAATGTTTTATGTTTTATTTTAGTGATTAAGTAGGAATTTTTCGTAATTTTACATTGCGTTGTGTTTTGGTGCAGTGCTGAATTTTTGTGAGAAATCAACATGACACATGTAGAGTATTTCAGCCATATCTGGAGTTGTAGATGTCCAATTGGGGTCACACCAAGTGCACCGGGAAGCTAAGATCCATAGCTACAACTTTCATGAAGACACCGGAACCAAATTCAGACTCGAAAGAGGAGAAACATGCAATATACGCCGGACAGCAGATGCTGAGCGCTGGAGCGCGCCCAAGCGCAAGCCAAGCGCTTTTTCCCAGCATTTGCCACTGCCGATACGCGCCCGAGCGCGCCCAAGCGCAAGCCAAGCGCTTTTTCCTGCATCTGCTACTGCCCAAACGCGCTGAAGCGCGTCCAAGCGCGCCTGGGGCGCGCGACCCGCACCAGCAACCATAAAAACGCAGATTTTTACTGTTTTAAGGATCTTTTTCACTCTTGGGAAGTTGGGAGACTTGTGCCCTAGCATAGAAACTCAAAGACGGCCGTTTCTAACATCATTGGAGCAGTTTTATCAAGAATCATTCATGAATCCTTCTTGTAATCCTTCTCTAATCTTTATCTCTTTTATTTCTGTCATGAGTAACTAAACCCTATTTGTTAGGGATGAGTGTAACAAGATGAAACCCTTATTTTTATGATTTGATTTCTAGTTATATGAATGAGTTTATTGAATTATTTTTCTCATCTCTGTGCTTAATGCTTTTTATTGCTTGATCAACATTAAAATGTTCTACGATTTGTATTTTGAAACGGAAGTGGACTTTACAAATGCTTGAGATGAGAAATTCATGAATTTGTAGTCTAGACATAGGTGCAGGTCATGAAACCAATTAAATTAGTTGCAAAGCAATAATTTACAAGAGAATTTCTATACGGTAATGCTTAATTCTAATCTTAAATCCACTAAGGAATTAGGGGTTACTTTGGAATTAAAGGTTCTGTCACTAAGACATTAGGGCAAGAATAATAAAGAGAATTCGGTAATAATTCAATAAAGGAATTCAATAACTAGGATCAAATTAGACACCAAGGTTGAATTCAGTTCGACACTCGGTTCTACCGTTTTATTATTACTTGCAACGATTCAGTACACTTGCTGAAACGCTATCAAGTTTTTGGCGCCGTTGCCGGGGATTGCCATATCACTATTGAATTTAGTTTATTTACTGAATTGAAATTTTTTGCTCTGCAATAAAATTTCTTCTTCTATTTTATTTCAAAAAAAAAATTAAAAAAATATTAGTTTCAAAACTGCTTGTTTTTACTGAATTATTTTTTTTCTTTATTTTAAACTCTTCATTACTCACAATCTGTCTAACCTTGTATGCGAGGCCAGTCCTCAGCTGAACTTATCTTTGATCCAGAAATTGAAAAAACAGCGAAAGCACATAGAAAGACAGCTCGAGAAAGGAGACAAAGGGAAAGACATTTAGTTGTGGAAGAAGAGGTTTTGGGTGATTGTGTCATATTTACTGAAATGGCCGACCCACCACCACCAGAACGTACTCTCGGAGAATATGGGAATCGAATTAGAAATCGTGCTCGATTACCCATTCATCACCAACCGGTTACAGTCAATAAGTTTGAAATAAGTCCTGCTCTATACCGAGAGTTGAGGGAAATTCATTTTGCCGGTAGACATAACGAAGACGCTAATAGACACCTCACAAATTTCTTTGAATTATGTGAAACAGTGAAGGTGGATGGTTTATCTGAGGAAACCAAGAAATTGAAGCTATTTCCATTCTCTTTGATAGATGATGCTAAGGAGTGGTTTCTTTCATTCCCCGCCGACAGCATCACCACATGGGATGATCTTGAGGATAAGTTCTTGGAACAATATTTCCCCCCAGCCATGTTCGTTAGAAAGAGGCAAGAAATCACAGGTTACAAACAGAAAGAGGGGGAATCTCTTCGTGACACTTACAGGAGATTCAAAAACTTACTAGCCGGATGTCCTAATCATGCTTATGACGACACTGCCCAAATGCAAATATTCTATAATGGTTTGAGGCCGAGCACTAGAATTATGTTGGATGCCACAACTGGTGGTTCTTTGAATTACAAAACCGCAACAGAAGCACGAAAGATTATTGAGATCATGGCATCAAATGAACAGATGATATTGTATGACAGAAGTGGTGGTTCAACAAGTGGTGTAATGGAATTGAATGTTATGGATGGGTTAGCTCCAGGCAGGCTACTATCGAAGATGGAAGAGGTTATCGCCACTGAGATAAAGAAGGGAATGGCAGCTATAAATATACAACCACAAGTGGCCCCCGTCAAATTACTAAAGCAGACTAGTTGTAACCTTTGTGGAGGACCACATAAAACTGGAGTCTGTGAAGCACTGGATGATAATGAGGTAGAAGAACTAGAACGGGTGAATTTTGTGAGTAATAACAACAGGCAGAATAACCCCTACTCTAATACGTACAATCCTGGTTGGAGAAATCATCCAAATTTTTCCTGGAGAGATCAGCAAGGTGGTTCTCAGGGTCAACAAGAAGCTCAAACGAACCAATTTCCACCTAGAAAGGCTGCTTGGGAGAGTGCCATGGAGAAATTAGTGACAA
>NC_021166.2:30626909-30686421 GCF_000331145.2 Cicer arietinum
CGCGCGCCTGGAGCGCGTTTTTCCGCGCCTGGGGCCCGCGACGCGCCCCAGCAACCATAAAAACGCAGATTTTTACTGTTTTAGGATATTTTTGACTCTTGGGAAGTTGGGAGACTTGTGCCCTAGCATAGAAACTCAAAGACGGCCGTTTCTAACGCGATTGAAGCAGTTTTATCAAGAATCATCCATGAATCATTCTTGTAATTCTTCTTTAATCCTTATCTTTTGTATCTCTGTCATGAGTAACTAAACCCTATTTGTTAGGGATGAGTGTAACCAGATGAAACCCTTATTTTTCTGATTTGATTTCTAGTTATATGAATGAGTTTATTGAATTGTTTTTCTCATCTCTGTGCTTAATGCTTTTTATTGCTTGATCAACATTAAAATGTTCTACGATTTGTATTTTGAAACGGAAGTGGACTTTACGAATGCTTGAGATGATAAATTCATGAATTTGTAGTCTAGACATAGGTGCAGGTCATGAAACCAATTAAATTAGTTGCAAAGCAATAATTTACAAGAGAATTTCTATACGGTAATGCTTAATTCTAATCTTAAATCTACTAAGGAATTAGGGGTTACTTTAGAATTAAAGGTTCTGTCACTAAGACATTAGGGCAAGAATAATAAAGAGAATTCGGTAATAATTCAATAAAGGAATTCAATAACTAGGACAAAATTAGACACCAAGGTTGGATTCGAAGTGAAACTCATCCCTGACATTTTTCTCAATTTATAAAAGATCAATTTTACTACTGCTGTCAATTTTAATTATTATTTCAATCAACTTGGGAACTTTTTGTTCAATTTTAGTAACTAAATATAATTCAATAGTAAAACGCAATCCTTGAGTTCGACACTCGGTACTACCGTTTTATTATTACTTGCAACGATTCAGTACACTTGCTGAAACGCTATCACATACTTGCTTATTTCCATTCCATTAGCTAGAAAATCTTGAAATACTTCTTCACGTCTATCATAATTACATGTGATATTTTCAACATGGATATCTTCCAATGGTTTATCTTAAAGTTCAACAATATCAGTTTTCGAAGTTGCATTTTCTATTTTAAATTGAACACTTTGATTTTTTTAAACATTAACTTTTTTTAGTTTGGTTTGCATTTTCTTTCCTAAATTTTTTCAATTTTAGAGAAAATTTGTGATTCTTATTAAAAAATCATTTCTAACAGTAAGTGAATTAGATCGAGTTAAATCATAAAATACCTCAACTTCTTCATTTGTTGATTCACTAAATCCAAACATGTTGAATCCTTGGATCTTTCTTCAAACACTATATAGTGCACATCCTTGAGATCGAGCTATGATGCTAATTGAAGGTGAAAACACGAGAAGTTGCATTTTCTATTTTAAATTGAACACTTTGATTTTTTAAAACATTAACTTTTTTTAGTTTGGTTTGCATTTTCTTTCCTAAATGTTTTCAATTTTAGAGAAAATTTGTGATTCTTATTAAAAAATCATTTCTAACAGTAAGTGAATTAGATCGAGTTAAATCATAAAATACCTCAATTTCTTCATTTGTTGATTCACTAAATCCAGACATGTTGAATCCTTGGATCTTTCTTCAAACACTATATAGTGCACATCCTTGAGATCGAGCTATGATGCTAATTGAAGGTGAAAACACGAGAAGGGATATTGAATTGTGTTTGACTACGTTGACAACTTTTTCATTATTTGATTAACACATGTTTAGACTTGATAATTTACTTGGATTAGAATTAATAACAAAACTAAGGAGTGCATGAATAAAGTGACACAAGTAATTTATCCTAGTTAACCACTAATTTGGCTACATCTAATCCCTTCACTCATAAGGATTTAATCCACTAATTCAAATACCTTGAATTATAAAGCACCTGACCCTCCAAACCAATCTTCCCAAATAGCCTGACAACCCTAGACTTTTGAGGAACACAAACACCTTAACTCTACTAGCCAAGTTTTCTCTGTTGGAACCAAGTTGGTTTTACACTTATAGTTTTGATGTTAACCAAAGTATTTTATGAGAACAATATATTTGAATTTCCTCAGGGGAGAATTGTGGGGGGTGTTGAGATTTCTCATCTTGAGGATTAAGGCCTTCTTCCATCAACATTCTTTTTGTGGGAAAATAGGATATTCTTCCTAAACAATAGAGTGCTTTTCTATCCATTTTTTAGTTATTAGGACATAAAGTTTTTCCATTTCTAAACCATTTTTAGATAACGCTCTCATTCTCTTCCAAGGTTTGCTTATAAGGGAGACATGATTAAAGTATCATGCAAGAGAATCAAGAAGTGTTGTTTCCCACTGATCTTTAGCTAGTAGCATTTTCACATTGATTCTTTCCCCTTGAATAATTGTAGCTATTAAACATGCTCTCTGAAGTGTCACATCTGACACATTTGAACACGACAACAAAGTATGATCAACAAAAGTCATCCATGCTTTTTCAATTAGGGTGAGATTCGTGGAGCACAATTTTCTAGTCACTCCATCTTTATTTTTGACCCAATATGTTCCTGGTAAGCACAAAGTGATTCTCGACTGTCTATTTCTACCTTTTTGTTTTCCATGCTTGAAAGCAACAATCTACATAGTTCAGTAGACTAAAAACTTCATTTATGACTTGAGGAGTAAATGACACCTTTATTCCTCTATCATAACTACTAAATTGATCATAAGGAATGAACCCGTTTAGGTTTTAAATCAAAGGCATTTGAGAAGAGTTCCATTGCTAGTGATTTTATTACTTTGATGGCAGACGCGGTCAACTTCTCCCCTACTCTAGACGCAATCATAGCCTTGATATCAACAAATTCACTTTCTTCTAACTAAAATTTTTTCTCTGTTGGATTTTGATCCTTTAATTCCTAATTTTGACATAATTAATAATTCAACAATGTTCATACAATGCATGATAAATCTAATATTTGAATTGAGCAAGATTTCAGGAACCAGAATCAAACCCTACACACTTGGATCAAATAGCTTGGAACACAAGAAATCAACAAAAGTTGAATTCTGAATATGTAAATCGATTGGGAAATCGATTTCATAACAAGAGTGTAAGGAAATCCTAAGTGTTTGTGAATGTGCAATCGATTAGGCAATCGATTAGATCAATTAAAAATGAAAAATGCACAAGTCAGTAGCCTCTGATTTGGAGAAAATCGATTGGTAAATCGATTGAACATTTCACAAATCAAACCTGATGGTAACACATCGATTGGTAAATCGATTGAATGAGTCACAGTGGCACTCCAGTGCTGAGGAAATCGATTGGCAAATCGATTGATAAAATATCATTTGAAAAATGACCTCACCTGTGACAAATACAATCGATTGGACAATCAATTGTTAACACTTTCATTTTGATTAAGTTTGGTTGCAATCGATTGGGAAATCGATTGAACTAAACACCAGGTAAAAACTTTTCAGGAACATGCCACCACATCGATTGACAAGTCGATTGATATCAAATAGCTGAGCCACTGTTTTGAAAACAATCGATTGGCAAATCGATTGATATTAAAACTGAATCACTATTTTGAATCACATCGATTGACAAGTCGATTGATATCAAATAGCTGAGCCACTGTTTTGAAACCAATCGATTGGCAAATCGATTGATATTAAAACTGAATCACTATTTTGAATCACATCGATTGACAAATCGATTGACATCAAAAACCTGAGCCACTGTTTTGAAAACAATCGATTGGCAAATCGATTGAAATAAACTTGTTGAAAACACAGTGAACTCTGAAGTTTGGCAAATCGATTGAGTAATCGATTGAAAATAGTTTTATCAAAACAGATTCCCAGAAATCGATTAGGCAATCGATTTATACAGGTCTGGACATGTTCTGCTGAAAAGTGTTGTTTTAAAGAATCGATTGGTAAATCGATTAGCTTGTATAGTTTCAAGATTAAAGAAAACCAAGATCGCGATAATCGATTGGCAAATCGATTTAGCTCATTTTATAACTTTACAAAATCGATTGGGAAATCGATTTCGTAGTTGGTTTTTCAGAAACTATATAAGATGTCTTTCAATCTTTATTCTCATAACTTCTAAAAACTTTTACATAACTTTTACATAACTTTTTCCTAACTTTCATAATTTCTCTTATGCTCTCAAAAACGGTTCATGGCAACAAACTAACAACTTCATAATTGTGATTACAGATCTCAATACAGTTTGTTGACAATCTAAGAGAAATGATAATGTGCTCAAGAACAATCCATGAATATCCAGATTTGTGAAGAGCAACATTCATAAAGATTGAAGACCCTTTTGTTTTACAATCTTTTATTCTTTCTGTAATAAATCTTTGAACCAAAACGAACGTTGAAAATCCAGCTAGAAACTGGTGGCTACTTTCTTGGGTGAGAGGTCTCAACAAGAAAGAGTCGTACTTTGATTTTGTGTTAGGCTGCCGATTGTCTACAAGGATCAAAGGGTTGATAGAAAGCCAGCTAGAAACTGGTGGCTACTTTCTTGGGTGAAGAGTGTTCAACAAGAAAGAGTCGCACTGTGATTCTGTGATAGGTTGACGAGTATCTACAAGGATCAGAGGGTATTCAATAGGAAAGAGATCATTAAGATAGATAGGTTTCAGGGAGGAAACTGGACAATCTGTAATTGATTCTTTCTATTGAAGGAGAAGAAAATCTGAAATCCGATTGGATTTTCAGGACTGGACGTAGGTTGTTGTTGACAACCGAACCAGGATAAATCTCTGTGTTTTCTTCTCTAACTCTCTCTCTTTAATTTTCTATATTGCTAACTTTGCATGCCTCAAAATTTAAATTCCGCTGTGCGCTTGATACTGATTAATTTGGTAACGAAAACTGATATATTTTCTGTTATTTCGAGGTCAAGATACCAACAATTGGTATCAGAGCAAACTTCTTGAGAGGTAAAACTTATAAGAAGATGGCCTCAACTGACGTTCTGGGAGAAGGCGCTTCGTTAGCTCGACCACCAGCTTTCAACGGTACAGCCTACATGTACTGGAAGCAACGAATGCTCATATTTCTGGAAGCAAGTGGCATAGATATCCTTGATGCTGTTGAAAACGGTCCGTACATTCCCAAGATTGCAGGAACTGACAACTCAATGATTATCAAGCCTAGAGCCGACTGGTCAGATGATGACAAGAAGAAGGTTGGTTTCAATGCGAAGGCTAAGAACATCATCACGTCCGCCCTATGTGCAGAAGAGTTCTTTAGAGTGTCCAATTGCAAGTCAGCAAAAGAGATGTGGGACATCCTCCAAGAAACTCACGAAGGTACTACTGATGTTAAGAGAGCTCGTGTGAATACGCTCATGCACGAATATGAATTATTTAGCATGAAGAAAGAAGAGTCAATCAGCGATTTGCAAACCAGATTCACACACATAGTCAACAACCTGCATGCACTAGGAAAAGATGTGGATAATGAACAGCAGATTGGAAAGATCATGAGATGTTTAACCAGAGAATGGCAGCCCAAAATTACCGCAATAGCTGAGTCTAAGGATCTAGCAAAGATGACGACAGCAACATTATTTGGAAAATTAAGGGAACATGAAATGGAATTACAACGACTGGATGAATCCGAAATGGAAAGCAGGAAAAAGAAAGGATTATGCTTGAAAGTACAAACCAAGCAATCTAAACCTGAATCCGATAGCTACTCAGATGGATCCAGCAGTGAAAATGAAGAGACTGAAATCGAATCACTTGTCAAGAAATTTAAGAAGTTTCTGAAGAAGAAAGATAACAAATTCAGAAAACCATCCAGCTCTAAGACTAGTGACATCAAGACAGTTACATGCTACGAATGTGGTAAGATTGGTCACACAAAGTCGGAATGCTACAAACTGAAGAACAAGAATAGAGCTCACAAAGCCAAAAGAGCATATATTGCATGGAGTGACAACGATAACGATGAGTCCTCTGCCTCTTCGGATGAAGAAAAAGTGAATTTATGTCTCATGGCTCACACTAATTCAGAATCTGACAGTGAGGTTAGTTCGCAATTTAATCCAACATATGATGAGCTTCAAGAAGCTTTCAATGAATTGCATGATGATTATGTGAAATCCATAAAACAGTTGTTAAGCACAAAGAAAATGCTTGAACAAATGAATGTTGAACACAAAGAAATTGAAAATTTATGTGAACAACTGAAAAAGGATTCACAAGAAAAATCTGCAAAGTGCATTGAACTTGAAGATACTATTGCATCATTAAAATCTGATTTATTAAATTTTGCAAATAGTAAAGATAAGCTGAATGTCATGCTTAGCAATCAAAGACATGTTTATGAAAAATCTGGTTTAGGATATACACCAAATATGCATGTCAAAAGAAAAAATAAAAACAGATCTGGTATTGGTTATATGCAAACCAGAAATGTCAAACATGGTCAAAAATCTTTTATTGCTAAGAATATGTATGATATCTTTACTAAGCCAAATCACCATTCATCCTTTGATGGCAAATGTCATTTCTGTTGTAGAAAGGGACATTTTGTGTCTAACTGCAAATTTAAAAAATTAGCCAATCAAGGATGGAAGCAAGTTTGGATAGCAAAAGAATCTGTGTTTAAGACTGACCCCCCAGGACCCAATCTGAATTGGGTACCTAGATCCAAAAATTAATTATGTTTTTGCAGGTGTACTTGACATCCACCAAGCAAGATTGATATTTGAAAGTGGATGCTCAAGACACGTGAAATGAGACAAGTATGAGAATCTTGTCTTTAACATTAAATGAAGATTAAATGAAGAAAGATTGGTCAACATAGTTGTGTTGATGACAGAGAAAAAGAGTCAATGGCAGTTAATCAGAAGTTTTGTTTGGGATTAAATCGATTGAGTAATCGATTTCGAGTTTGCTCTTTGTTTGTTTAAAGAATCGATTTGGGAATCGATTTGGTTAGCCCAGACTTCAGATTTTGTGGAAAATATTTTTGTAACAATCCCGAGCATCGATTTGGAAATCGATTGATTAAGTGTTCAATTTTTGACTTTTGGGACAATCGATTTGGACATCGATTAAGTAACACGGCAAATCGATTTGGGAATCGATTAGGAAAATGACCGTTGCGTACTTTTTTACTAGCCGTTGGACATCATTATTACACAATCGATTAAGGATTCGGTGTAACGGTAAGCAAATCGATTGGGCAATCGATTGATAAGGGTAAAAGTATAAAAACGAACAGGTCTAAATCGATTTCTTCACTGTTTCAACCCAGATTTATATTTTCTTTCTCTGCTTCATCTTCTTCCTCTGTCTCTGCAACTGATATCTGCAACTATATCTGAACTCTATCTTCACTCATCTCCTCTATTTGCAACCATGGCCCGCGTGAAACAAACACAAGCCCATACTCCTTCACCTTCATCATCTTCAACCAGTGAAACTCCCTCACCGCCACCTACTGTGTCTAAAAGAATTCCGATTCCTACACACAAAATTCTTGCAAAGGACAAGGGCAAGGCTCCTGCTCCTATTCCAGAAAAGATCAAGAAAAGGAAGGAACCACCAAGTGAGAAGTTGTTGGCTGATGCTATGAAAGAAATTGCTCAGAAGAAAAAGAAACCGGTTACTTCACCCCTAGTTAAGAAAACTCCAGCACCTAAAGAGAAGGATGTGGAAGTTATCATTCCAGCAGAGTTTCTTAAACGGAAAATTCATGAAGGCAGAACCCTAGACTTTGGTTTCTTTGATACAGAAGGCTTCACATTCCAGAATCATCTGAGATTTCATGGTCTTGAAGGTTTTCTTTCATCTACTTTGGACAGCTATCCGAGATTGATACGAGAATTTTATGCAAATTTCAAGCTCACTGATGACGGGTTCAAAACTCAGGTTAAAGGTAAAAAATTATCAATGTCTTTTGAAGACTTTGCTGAGTTGACAGGATTGCCATTTCATGGACAATCAATAGACGGCAGTTCTGATGCGGATGCAGCCGACGAAGGTTGGGAAGCATCGCTGGACAGGCACACTGCAGTGAAAGACATCATGGTTGATGGTTTTGTGGAAACCATCTCTTTGCCAATTGGTCAGATGAAGGTACAGCAACGCATGCTCATGTATACATTAACAAGAATGCTTGTACCTCGATCAGGAAATCATGCTGTTGTTCAGAAGCTTGATATTATATTATTATGGGGATTGTCCAAGGAACTTAAGATGAGTTGGACATGGATTGTGCTAAGGCACATGTTAGAAGCTTCACACAGTAAGATCATGTTGCCTTATCCGCAGTTGGTTACAAAGGTTCTCAAGCACTTCAAGGTATCGTTGTTGAATGAAGAATCTGCAAAGACTACACTTATCTTCGGCGAAGCGATTGTGAATCAGATGAAACTGAAGAAAGTAGATAATGTTTGGATTAGACCAATGCCAAATGTTGAACCAACTCCTCCACAAGCATCTGAATCAGCAGCTGAGGCTCCTGCATTTGTTTCAAAGCTGATGGAATTTATGGCAGCTCAAATGGAACACAACGCCAAAATATTAGAGTCAAATGCAAGGATGGAAGCTACCTTGACATCTATCCAAACATCCCTGAAATCAGTTGTTCAGGATGTTGCTGCAATTCAAGCGCATCTAGGCCTCAAGCTATCTTTTGAAGACATAGCGCATATTGGTCGACAAGCAACTGAGGAACCACAGCCAGATCCTCTAGATCGGTCTGCGACTCACGGTGAGGAGACACCAGCTGAGGATAATACAGCGGTCTCTACCTCTCCCCTAGATGATAGTGAGAACCAGCCCACTTTAGGAGATTAGATGGTCAAGTTTCTTATTTGTGTTGTCTTATTTTTGGTTGTCGTGCTGTTTTTTTGCTGTTTTATGTTTTATTAATATATATGTATGAGCAAATGTATTAATTGTTATCATATAAATACTGCCATACTACATCTGTTGCATATTTGTTTTGTTCTGATCTGATATACAAGTTATATGATTTCATTTCCTATGCTTATGTTCTTTAACATAGGGGGAGGAATTGTTTTCTGCCTTTTTGCCTTAATTGACAAAGGGGGAGAAAAATTATAACTTGATAACTTGATAATATGCTTGTTGTTGCATTATTAAGGGGGAGCATCTGATGTTGTTTGTTTTTGCTCTGATACTTAATAATGTAATGCTGATTTGATACATTTTGACACATGCTCTGATGATCTGTATTGGTACATATTTAATGCTATGAATTGGTTTCTTTGGTATGATTTTGAAATGGTTTGATATGCTCAAGTTACAATTGTATGAATTGTCAATTATGCCAAAAAGGGGGAGATTGTTGGATTTTGATCCTTTGATTCCTAATTTTGACATAATTCACAATTCAACAATATTCATACTTAATATGATAAATCTAATATTTCAATTGAGCAAAATTTCAGGAACACCAATTCAATCCTACACACTTGGATCAAATAGCTTGGAACACAAGAAATCAACAAAAGTTGAATTCTGAATATGTAAATCGATTGGGAAATCGATTTCATAACAAGGGTGTAAGGAAATCTTAAGTGTTTGTGAATGTGCAATCGATTAGGCAATCGATTAGATCAATTAAAAATGAAAAATGCACAAGTCAGTAGCCTCTGATTTGGAGAAAATCGATTGGTAAATCGATTGAACATTTCACAAATCAAACCTGATGGTAACACATCGATTGGTAAATCGATTGAATGAGTCACAGTGGCACTCCAGTGCTGAGGGAATCGATTGGCAAATCGATTGACAAAGTATCATTTGAAAAATAACCTCACCTGTGACAAATACAATCGATTGGACAATCTATTGTTAACACTTTAATTTTGATAAAGTTTGGTTGCAATCGATTGGCAAATCGATTGAACTAAACACCAGGTAAAAACTTTTCAGGAACATGACACCAAAGCGATTGACAAGTCGATTGATATCAAATAGCTGAGCCACTGTTTTGAAAACAATCGATTGGCAAATCGATTGATATTAAAACTGAATCACTATTTTGAATCACATCGATTGACAAATCGATTGACATCAAAAACCTGAGCCACTGTTTTGAAAACAATCGATTGGCAAATCGATTGAAATAAACTTGTTGAAAACACAGTGAACTCTGAAGTTTGGCAAATCGATTGAGTAATCGATTGAAAATAGTTTTATTAAAACAGTTTCCCAGAAATCGATTAGGCAATCGATTTATACAGGTCTGGACATGTTCTGCTGAAAAGTGTTGTTTTAAAGAATCGATTGGTAAATCGATTAGCTTGTATAGTTTCAAGATTAAAGAAAACCAAGATCGCGATAATCGATTGGCAAATCGATTTAGCTCATTTTATAACTTTACAAAATCGATTGGGAAATCGATTTCGTAGTTGGTTTTTCAGAAACTATATAAGATGTCTTTCAATCTTTATTCTCATAACTTCTAAAAACTTTTACATAACTTTTACATAACTTTTTCCTAACTTTCATAATTTCTCTTATGCTCTCAAAAACGGTTCATGGCAACAAACTAACAACTTCATAATTGTGATTACAGATCTCAATACAGTTTGTTGACAATCTAAGAGAAATGATAATGTGCTCAAGAACAATCCATGAATATCCAGATTTGTGAAGAGCAACATTCATAAAGATTGAAGACCCTTTTGTTTTACAATCTTTATTCTTTCTGTAATAAAACTTTGAACGAAATAGAACGCAAGAAAAGCCAGCTCGAAACTGGTGACTACTTTCTTGGTTGAGAGGATTCAACAAGAAAGAGTCGCACTTTGATTCTGTGATAGGCTGCTGAGTGTCTTCAAGGATCAGAGGGTATTCAATAGGAAAGATATAATTAGAGATTGATAGGTTTCAGGGAGGAAACTGGAAAATCTTTGTAATTGATTCTTTCTATTGAAGGAGAAGAAAATCTGAAATCCGATTGGATTTTCAGGACTGGACGTAGGTTGTTGTGGAACAACCGAACCAGGATAAATCTCTGTGTCTTCTTCTCTAACTCTCTCTCTTTAATTTTCTATATTGCTAACTTTGCATGCCTCAAAATTTAATTTCCGCTGTGCGCTTGATACAGATTAATTTGGTAACGAAAACTGATATATTTTCTTTATTGCGAGGTCACTGATACCAACATTCTCTCCCACAAACTTCTTGTTAGTAGGGAGTTTGCCATGAAATTCTTGAGTTGCTACAACTTTGAATAGTAAGGTATCATGTGGTTTGGAAGATGATGTATATGCAACCTTCTTTTGCTTTACTTTTTATTGTGTCACCATTTGGTCATTCAAAACAATTACACAACATCCAAAATTCAAAATATTCAAGGTTAGAGAGTTAGTTCTAACATTCATCCACTTGAAAAACGCATAAACAATGACTACTCAACATAGCAAAGACTCCTAAATTTACCCAACAAACTTTCCAAGACGACCATGCACACCAAAGGACAAATTGTATAGTATGTCAACAATTTATCCATAAAAAGTACTACTTTCAAAGCACCATTAACACTACTTCTAATTTAATCAAACAACCACAAACAAGTGAGACAAAGCATAAAAAAAAAAAAAAAAGCAAATAACAAGAAAACTTTGAATCTCACGATGAGATAAGATAAATAGTAACAATATTTATAAATAAAGAAAAAAAAAGAACTTACTCAATGAGGGAGAATGAAAACGAAATTGAGTGTTGGGAGTGGTGGTGCTTTGAAGTTACCCTTGTTATGCCAGAGATTCACTAGAAAATAGATCTGAAAAAATACTAGATATTCTTGTGAGAAATGGAGCAAAAGAATATAAGAAATGTGATGGTAAAAGGCGTCCCAACGGATGTAAATAACACTCCAACGCGCTTTAATAGCGAGTTCAACACTCCTTTTATCATGAATTGCAACCTATCACATATTCAACACGAGACGAAGTGTCCTAGGCCTCTATACGATGCGCTGCATCAGCAATTCAATTTTTGTGTTTTTTTTTCTTTTCAGAATTGATCTCTAGGTACACAAACAAGCACCTCATTACACAAATCAATGATACTTTTTATTAAATGCACCCCAAACGCGTATAATTGCGCTTCAGTGCATCCAACACAAAAATAAAACATTTTTGGGAAAAAAAAACAATGTGCCCAGGTTCATCTTTTGGTCCTTTAAGCGCACTAAACATCAAAACACAATTTTTTTCAAAGCAAATAAGCTAAGAATAAAAAAACTAGAATATAATGCAAAAGATATAATGTTGGGTTGTCTCCCAATATGCGTTTGTTTAATGTCATAAGTTTGGCATTCCATTCTTCAAGTGGTGATCAAATTGATGGACTTCGTTAGACGCTTTGACTCTTCTCCCAAGTAAGGTTTGAGCCTTTGTTCATTCACCTCGAAACTTCAATTTGAGTTTGAATCCTTCAAATCCACCACACCATGTGGAAACGCCTTGATTATTTTGAACGAACATAACCACCTTAAATATAGTTTTTCAGAAAACAACTTCAATCTCAAGTTGAATAGAAGAACAAGTTGTCTTGAAATTCCTTGAAATGAATCTTTTTTATCATGCCACTTCTTCATTTGTTTCTTTATAGATCTTTGCATTTTCATATGCAAAATTTATAAACTCCTTTAATCGTGAAGAATTCCAGATTCTCATGCCTTGGCCAGGTCAAAATTCAAGTACTTTGTAGCCCAAAATGTCCTATGCTACAATTAAAGTGCTAAATGGGAAGCCTTACCATACACAATTTGATATGGTGACATACCGAAAGGGTCTCCAAAATTGTTCAATGGGTCCAAAGTCCATTGATCATAGCATTTGGGCACATGTTTTTAGCTTTTTAGTTTGGTATTTTAAAAGATCTTTATAGCTTAGAATAATATTTTTATATTGTTTCTAAACTTTGGGTTGAATTTGAATTATAATTTTAGTTTTTGCATTTTGACTCTAGTTCACTCTGTAGGCCATAACTTGAGCTCTAGATATCAGATTGGCACATACAAGCAGACGTTTGAAAGCTAAAAATCGGAGCTACAACTTTTGTTTTGGAATAAAAGCCCAATTCCGAACTTGAATGGGCCTAAATTACAGATTTCGTAATCTGAACTTTTGAAATAATTTTAAATAATGGGTCACTTGTTTTTTTAAACCCTAAAGCCCAATATCGAGTACTATGTATTGGCAGTTTTGTTTCTTTTCTATAGATGAAATATTAGGATTCAGATTGCTACAAGAAATAAACAGTTTTTATTTTCATTTCATGGAAGGCTAATTTTATAAGATTAATCCACGAGTTCAGAATTTCATCAACATCTTGATATTCGGGTTATACTGTCAATTTCGATTCATGATTATATTCTTGTTTCTTTGATTACATTGATATTTTGATTGCTAAAATTGAATTTCAATAGGATCGATTAAATTTATTTGACAGAATTTGGTTTCGGTTTCTAATTTAATTGAATTATAATTTTGCGATGCTTGATCGTTAATTGTAATATTTTGATGATTGTGATGCTTGATCCAATCAAAGAAACCGAATTCACATAGGATTGATTACGCTTGTTTGATCAATTCTATACTCAAATAAGAATAGAATCACGAATTAGAAATTAAACTCATTCATAGAATCTATGATAGGTCTGAAACTCGAATAAATAGATTGATCGTTTTGCTCATTTGTAAAATCTAAAATCTAAAAAACCCTTTTTTAGTTTCAACTTTCAATTCGGTTATTATTATTATATCAGAAGTCCTTGCAAAATGATTCGAGTTATTACCTCTATTTATATTTTATCAATTGTATTTGACCCGTGTGCAACAGCGGATCAAATTGGCGCCGTTACCGGGGACTCTCTGATAATAATATTAACCGATATTAACACTATTTTCAGGCGACTGTATCGGATTGCTCCAAAATTTCGCCAAAAAATTAGAAAAAAAAATCAAGGAATAGGACTCCCGTGTAAGGAACTTATACGAAATACGACGCTCAAAATCTCAAATTCCTTCATTTAGACCCTTTTTTCAATGTTTTGAATATTTCATATTCTCCAAAAATTTGAACAACAAAAAAATTGTGTTGCCTTTATTTGTGTTTTAGAAATTTTTTGTGGTATTTTTATATTTTTTGGATTTTAATTGATAGGGTTTTCAATTTTTCACTTCAATTTTAGCGATAAGGACACTGTTGGAATTTTCATAATTGTGATTTTGCATTGTATTGTTATGATGATGCATGACTAGGGCTAGTTCTGTAAATTTGTATTCTCTTGAACCTGAAATAGATAGGACATTTTATTTACGTCGTAGACTTAATAGAGCTGCTAGTGTTAACGAGTTAGAGTCAGATACTGAAATTGATAACTTGCTGCAAAATATGGTCGATGTGAATAACAGAACCTTAAGACAACTTGTTGCACCTAATATAAATTATAATGCATTGTGTATCACATATCTTAAAATTATTGTACCATTTGAATTTAAATCTGGTTTAATACACTTGCTTCCAAAGTTTAATGGTCTTGCAGGTGAGGATCCCCACAAACAGTAGAACTCCTATTAATAAAAAAACAGAACTTCCTGCAGTGTACAAAGTAAACTTTGTAGCTGAATACAAACGTTTCTTTCCCCCCCCCCACATGGCTAAAAGTAGATAAACTGGAATTAATTCCAATTCCCACAATAAGGTACGTCACAAGAATTCTCTGAATTTAGATTCGTAATATTGCAATATTTGTCTATAATCGACATAAGAGGAATTGGATTTTTTTATCAAATGTTTGTTCATTTTGTTTTTTATTGTAAATAGATTTATTTACATTTAAAATTGGGTTTATTGATTCAAGAAAATCGAGAAAACGTTGTCCATGGATCCTAGGAATACTAATGATACATAAAAGGATATCTATGTATATCCTTTTCATGAAAATTTGGAAAAAATAATAGGATTTACGAATTAATCGAACAGTTCTCCTTTTTAATATTTGGAAAATATTTTTTTGTAATTCTAATCTTTTACCATCAGTCTTTTCTTTGATGCAAAACATCTCCAACTAGAAAAAAACGCTTTTTCAAATCTTTTTGCAAGTGTTTTGTTATTTTTTTTAAAATGGGACCCAAAAATGCAAATGGATTTGGGACATGATAATCAAGGTACGATTCTATTTGTGTTCCATAAGCTGTTAAAAACCATAAGTTTTTTTTTTAGTCGATCTTTTTTTTTCAGTGGATCCTTTTTTTTTTTTCAGTGATATATATATAGAATATTCTTTTTTTTTTATAAGAATAATAATTCTAGGTAATTCAAAAAAAAGTTTATTTTTTTATTTGAATTGTTCGAATTGTATAATCATCAATTACAGACATTGGTAAACGGCCCAAAGCTATTTGATTATAATTCAATTCGTGACGATCATAAGTTGAAAGTTCATATTCTTCAGTCATTGATAAGCAATTTGTTGGACAATATTCAATACAGTTACCACAAAAAATACAGATTTCGAAATCAATAGTATTACTATTCCAATCAAATCTTAGAAAATATATTATATTACCTTCATTGATAATAACGAAAAATATCATTCGTATCCTTTTATTTCAACAACCCGAATGGTTAGAAGATATTAGGGATTGGAGAAAAGAAGTGCATATAATATGCACCTATCAGGGTGTTCCAGTCTTTCACAAGGAATTGCCAAAAGACTGGTTTTATGACGGTATTCAGATAAGGATCTTTTCATGTTGTGTGTTCTACTATGAAGCCTCAAGGAGTCACAAAAGACCACATTAAGCTTGTAAGTCATGAGCTTCCCTGATCATGTTTTTGATTTAATTCCCAAACATACAGTACATATGAAATATTTGATTGATCTAATGATTTGAATTGAGAAACATTTCAGGCAAACAAGCAGACACCATACACTTGGAACAAAAGCTTGCAACTCAAGGAATCAACCAAAGTTGGAGGATATGCTTGAGAAAGATGCAAATATGTGTAGTGTAATTAGGTGTCATAGTAGTTAGTTTAATAGACTAATCATTATGGTCTCATGCTTAAGTCTTTGCCAATGAATATAAATCAATCAACTAATAAGTCAATTGATGAATCAATTGGGCAATCGATTGTTTGACTCAGAACAAGAGTTTTCACTACATGAATCGATTGGGCAATCAATTAGTTAAAGGTTTTTAGTGAAACCTGAGTTCTGGGCTAAATCCAATCAACTAGACAATCGATTGAGACATCAATTGAGCAATCGATTTTGCAAATCACAGAACCAACCATTTATTGAATCAATCGATTGACAAATCGATTGTGACAAAGTTTTTTAATCAGGAATAAGTTCTGTGATCCAACAAATCGATTGGGACATCAATTGAATTAGATTTCTTAAACTACAAGTTTGTGGCAATCGATTAGGCAATCGATTGCAGTTAATCATTTATCAGAACCAATTTGAATAAATCGATTGGCACATTGATTTTGACAAAATAGCTGAGGTTCTGTAACAAGCACAATCGATTGGCAAATTGATTGACGTAATTGTCTGAGTCACTATGATCAGCATAATCGATTGGAAAATCGATTGACGTAAAAGTCTGAGTCACTGTGATCAGCACAATCGATTGACGAATCGATTGAAGCTAAATGTTTAAGTTACAGAAGGGATTCAGCTCATTGCCAAATCGATTATGAATGTGATTATGAAGTCGACTGAGCAATCGATTATTTTGATCTCGTTGTTTGAACAAAACACATATAATCGATTACCCAATCGATTCTGATAAAATCATAGTATAAGTTCTGATTTATGTATTAAAAGAATCGATTGACAAATCGATTAATGCTTATATTTTTCAAGATTCAAGAAAAACAAGAAACGTGATAATCGATTGAGCAATCGATTAAGATGGTTTTAAACTTTTATAAAATCGATTGACCTGATGTTTTTCTCAATATATATAAGTAATCGATTACTCAATCGATTCTGATACAATCATAGCATCAGTTCTGATTTATGTATTAAAAGAATCGATTGGCAAATCGATTCATGCTTATATGTTCAAGATTCAAGAAAAACAAAACATGCGAAAGTCGATTGGGCAATCGATTTAGCTAGCTTTAAAACATTATAAAATCGATTGAGCAATCGATTGTCCTGATGTTTTTTTCTGAATATATATAAGCTGATTCAATCACTTTTAAAGATAACTTTTGTATAACTTTTGGAAAAAATTTTGACAACATTTTGAATAACTTTGATAAACACTCTGAGAGAAAATTTTTTACAACACACAAAATATTCACTGGCTAAATACTTTTTGTGTGAGATACTATTGTGATTGAGTCAAAGTCTTGATATTCTTTAATTTTTTGAGAAAGACAATTTTCTGTAATTGAAGGTTTAGAAATCCAGTAAGGAAACTGGTAACTATCTTTGTTGGTCTGAGATCATCAAGAAGAAGTTTCACATTGATCTTGTGTGAGTTTGGCGATTAACTCCAAGGATCAGGTGGTATAGAAATAGAAGTGAGTGAGTTAGATAGATAGGCTTTGTGGGAGCTGGACAATCTGTAAAACGTTCTCAAATCATTCTATTGGAAAAGGTTGAAATCTTGTTGGATTTCAGGACTGGATGTAGGCTATCAAACTGATAGCTGAACCAGTATAAATCTTGGTGCACTTGTTTCTTATCCATACTCTTTATTTTGATATTGCATAAATGCTTATTCTTGAATGTTTGAATTAATGAATTTCTGTATTGATTAACATTCTGAATTAAGCATTGTTTCTGTTCTCATATATTGATAATATTTGCAACTGTGTTAATCTTTGCTCCTGAATATATTCCGCTACCGATCTTTGATAATTTGTTTAATAACTCTCATATCTTTAACTAATAGAGGCCATTATTCCTAACAAAGCTAAGAGCCTTCCCATTCTCACTCCAAGATGTTGCCAAGGACTGATTATACTACCTTCAACCAGGTTCTATTACAAGTTGGAATGATCTCAAGATATTGTTTTTAGAAAAATTCTTCCATGCCTCAAGAACTGCTTCAATCAAAAAAGAAATATGTGTCATCAGGCAGATTGACAAGGCATCATTACATGAGTATTGGGAGAGATTTAAGAAATTAGTGTTTAGCTGTCCTCATCACCAAATTTCTGAACAATTGCTCATCCAGTATTTTTATGAAGGCTTGCTACCTATGAGTAGAAGCATTTTGGATGTTTCTAGTAGAGGAGCAGTTGTCGATAAGACCCCATAAGCGGCAAAGGATTTGATTGAGAAGATGCCCATTAATTCTCAGCAGTTTACAACTAGAAGCAATTCAGCAGTGTTAACAAGGGGTGTGAATGAAATTCAAGCTTCTTCCCACAAGAATTTAGAAGGCAAACTTGATGAGCTTACATCTTTAGTAAAAAAAAATTGCCAATAGGTAAAACCCAAGCAGTGGTCTGTGGTATTTGCACTTCTCTAGAGCATCCTTCAGATTCATGTCCTATATTGCAAGAAGATCCAATTGATGATGCTCTTCAAGAATATGCAGCAAATATATACAATCCACAAGCCAACTATGATATGTCATCTAACAGGTACAATCCTGGTTGATGAAACCATCCTAACCAGAGAAGAGGGAATTCATCTGCACAACAGCAATCTAGGCTGCAGCAACAACAAAATATTCCCCAACAGCAAAACAATGCACCTTCACTAGAGGACCTCGTTAAGCAGATAGCCGTCTAGAATCTCCAATTTCAACAAAGAGTAGATTCCACCATTCAAAATTTGGAAACAAAGATTAGTCAGCTAGCCACTTCAATTAATCAATTGCAGACTCAGGGGTCAAATCAATTGCTTGCACTGTCAGTGGTAAATCCAAATGCTCTCAATGTCAGTACAATTACATTGAGGTTTGGGAAAGCTATTAAAATACCAAAGATACCTAAAACTGCAGTAAAAACTAACAAGGTTGATGAGGACACTTTGATACCTGAAAATGTTGATGTTGAGCAAAATATACCACTTCCTTTTCCTCAAAAGGCAGTGAAGACTAAGAAAATGGACGAGGCAGATAATGACAAGGAGATCTTAGATACATTTAGGAAGGTGGAAGTGAACATTCCTCTCCTTAAAGCAATTAAACAAATTCCAAGATATGCAAAATTTCTAAAAGATTTGTGCACACACAAGAGAAGATTAAAAGGTAATGAAAGGATAAATATGGGGCGAAATGTTTCAGCCCTCATTCAGCCCATGCCTCATAAATGCAAAGATCCAGGAACTTTTTCCATTCCATGTATCATAGGCAATAGTCAATTTGAAAATGTTTTGTTAGATTTAGGAGCTTCCATTAACGTTATGCCTACATCTATTTTTAACTATCTTGCTCTTGGATCTTTACATAGTACAGGTGTTACCATTCAATTGGTGAACAAGAGCAATGCTCGTCCTGCTGGACTTGTGGAGGATGTACTTGTTTGAGTTAATGAATTGATATTTCCTGCAGTTTTTTACATTTTGGACATGGAGGGAGAGAATAAGCCCAACAGGGTGCCTATCATCTTAGGCAGACCATTCTTGAAAACTGCTAGAACAAAAATTGATGTGAATGTTGGAACTCTATCCATGGAATTTGGTGATATCTTTGTAAAATTTAACATCTTTGATGCTATGAAACACCCATGGAAGAGCATTCTATATTTCAAATTGAATTGCTAGTTGATTTGGTTGATGACACTTACCCCGATATGTTTGCTACTAATTTGCCTTCATTGTCTGGTTTTGTTAATACTTATACTTGTGAATTCTGTACACATACTCAATGATGCTTTGTGTGTGCCGAGATCGAAGCTGCCTTACAGGTTGATCATTGTGCTAATATTGATATTTCTACTAAAAAAAAATTGATTTTGCAAACTTAGCTTCGGCCACTGGTGTTGTTTCCTTCATTGAACAGTCACCGATTATAGAGCTTAGACCACTTCCTGAAAATTTGAAATATGCATATTTAGAAGGAAGTGGCAAGTTACCTGTGATTAATTCAGCCAAACTTGAAGATGAATAGGAAGAGAAGTTGTTGCAGATTTTGAGAAAATACAAAAAACAACCGGATGGACCTTGGCTGATATTCCTGATATTATCCCATCCATGTGTATGCATATGATACTACTGGAGGATGGGGTAAGATCAGTCAGGCAGCCCCGAAGGCGACTTAACCCATTAATTCTGGATGTTGTAACAAAGGAAGTTACAAAGCTCTTGCAAGCAGGCATTATATACCCCATCTATGATAGTCAATGGGTTAGTCTGGTGTAGGTAGTCCTTAAGAAAACTAGACTCACAATGGTTAAAAATGAAAATAATGATCTTATCCCCACACGAGTGCAGAACAATTGAAGGGTGTGCATCGATTACAGAAGACTAAACCAGGCAACTACAAAGGATTATTTTCCTTTACCATTCATGTATCAGATGCTTGAACGGTTAGCTGGTAAGTCACATTATTGTTTTCTTGATGGTTTTCTGGTTATTTTCATATCCATATTGCACCAGAGGACCAAGAAAAGACCACGTTCACTTGCCCTTTCAGGACATTTGCCTATAGGAGGATGCCATTTGGCCTATGCAATGCTCTTGACACTTTCTAACACTGCATGATTAGTATTTTCTCTGACTTGATAGAAAATTGTATTGAAGTTTTCATGGATGATTTTACAATGTATGGTTCCTCATTTGATGCATGCTTGAACAATTTAGATAGAGTTTTGCATTGATGTATTGAACATAACTTGGTGCTGAATTATGAAAAATGTCATTTTATGGTTGAACAAGGCATAGTTTTGGGAGATGTGATCTCTAAAAATGCGATAGAAGTGGATCCTACCAAAATTTATGTGATTTCTAATTTTTCTTACCCATCTTGCATCCGCGAGATTCGTTCTTTTCTTGGCCATGTATGTTTTTACAGGCTCTTTATCAAGGATTTCAGCAAGATAGCTCTTCCACTATCAAATTTGTTGCAAAAAGATGTCAGTTTCACCTTCGATGACAAATGCAAGAAGGCGTTTGATTTCTTAAAGGCATCACTGACCTCTACTCCCATAATTCAGCCACCCAACTGGACCCGCCCCTTTGAAATTATGTATGATGCATCTAACTATGTAGTGGGAGTAGTCCTTGCACAAAGGGTTGGTAAGGCTGCGCATGTTATTTATTATGCTTCTAAGACTTTAGATTCTGGACAGGCTAATTATACTACCACTGAAAATGAACTTTTAGCTATTGTTTTTGCACTTGATAAGTTTAGATCATATTTGTTAGGTTCGAAAGTAGTTGTTTTTACTAACCATGCGGCTTTGAAGTTCTTGCTGAAGAAACCATAAGCAAAACCAAGATTGATCAGGTGGATGTTGTTACTCCAAGAATTTGTTTTAGAGGTTAAAGATAATAGTGGAGTTGAAACTTTGTTGGAAGATCATTTGAGCATAATAGAAATGGATGAGGACCCCATCCCCATTCAAGATGACTTCCCTGATGAGCAACTGCTACAGTTATGTGAGGTAACTTTTTGGTTTGCTGATTTAGTTAATTATCTAGTTGCATGAGTCTTTCCTGCAGATGCATCCAGAACACAATTACACAAACTTAAAAGTGATGTCAAATACTATGTGTGGATGATCCATATCTATGGAAATTCTGTAGTGACCAAGGTATTAGGCGATGTATTTCCCACCATGAGGCTCAATCCATTCTTCATTTTTGTCATGCCTCTCAAATTGGAGGATATTTTGGTCCTCAACGTACATCAAGAAAAGTCTTAGACTCGAGTTTCTTTTGGCACACTTTGTTTAAAGACACTTTTGGGATTACAAAACTTGTGAACAGTGCCAAGTAGCAGGAATAGCAATCACTCGTAGGAGTGAGATGCCTCAACAACCTATGCTTTTCTGTGAAGTATTTGATGTGTGGGCATTGACTTTATGGGCCTTTTTCCTTTATCTTTTGGTTTTGTCTATATTTTACTAGTTGTTGATTATGTTTCGAAGTGCGTGGAAGCAATACCCACTAGGACTAATGATTCTAAAGTTGTTGCAAGTTTTATCAAATCAAATATTTTTTGCAGGTTTGGAATACCTCGGGAAATCATAAGTGATCAAGGCACTCAGTTTTTGCAACCTCACCATGGAGGCTTTGCTTCGGAAGTATGGGGTTATGCATAGAGTTTCTACACCTTATCACCCTCAGACTAATGGGCAAGCTGAAATCTCAAACAGAGAAATCAAACATATCTTAGAAAAGATGGTGCAACCAAATAGGAAACACTGGAGCCACCAACTTGAAGAAGCTCTTTGGGCTCATAAAACAGCCTACAAAACACCAATAGGGATGTCCCCTTATCAACTTGTGTTTGGTAAGGCATGCTACCTCCCTGTGGAAATAGAGCATCGTGCTTATTGGGCGGTCAAGAGTTGTAACCTTGAGATGGAGAAAGCAAGTTTGGAGATAAAGCGTCAATTGCAACAATTGGAAGAGCTTAGACTTGAAGCTTATGAGAACTCTTGGATCTATAAAGAGAAAACTAAGTACTTTCATGATAAGATGATTTCTAGGAAGGAATTTTCCATTAGCCAAAAAGTTTTATTGTTCAACTCCCGTCTGAAAATTATGGCTGGGAAAGTTCGATCAAAGTGGATTGGACCTTTTGTTGTTACTAACATTTTTCCTCATAGTGCAGTGGAAATAAAAAGTGAAAACACCGAGAAAGTGTTCAAAGTAAATGGACAACGCCTCAAGCTATTCCATGAGAGTTATATGCTTGACGATGCTACCATAGAAGAACTCTCCTTGGAAAAGTCCACATACACTAAAGTTTGAACATGGAGCTCCCTGTCCTTACTCTTATTTTATATTTGCTACTTTCATTGACGACAATGTGTAATTTAAGTGTGGGGGTATTATTTAGGATTTTATTATTTAGGATTTTATTTACAATGACAACCATTTTCAAAAAAATTAAAAATTAAAATTAAAATGGACATTGCACTACATGCTTTTTCATTAGATTTTATGGTTGTAAATGTTGAGAGTTTGTTTGGACTAGTATGATTGAATAATATCTTTGCATTCTTGGTAAAATAAATTGGATTAAAATGCTAAATTGTGTATTTTTTGTGATAAGTCATTAACCTTTGTGAGATTTTTTAGCCTTATTATGAATGGAATACATTTTTCTATCTTTTCTTTCTTTGTGTGTTATCTCACTCATGATTGCTAGTTACGCCAGAACTTGACTTGACTCTTGTCCGTGTTCATATATTAAAATGATCTAGGCATTTATTTCTTGATTAAGCTACTAGCAAAATAAGCCTACCCTACAGTTATCCATTTGTTTAAGCCCCTTTGAGCCTAATTATTCCATTCTTTGTTATATAGCCCATTACAAACCTAAAATTGAAAAACAATGAATTGACCCAATCTCAGGGGATAAAAGAGTCTTTCCTTAAAGACGTGTAGGGGTGCTCAACTTATTTGTTTAAATTTGAGGATTATCAACAACAAAAAAGAGAAAGAAAAAAAAATGAGGAAAAATGGTTGTGTTGTGAGCAAAGGGAGTGTGAAAATAAAAGTCAATGATGTTTTGTTGAGTTACTTCTTAATGTTGTTTTTCTCTCTTAATCATTACTCTTTTATCCTCTTTGATTTTCAACCCTAGTCTCCTTAAGATTATCTCACCCTTACCTTGGCCACGTTACAACTTGAATAAAGATCTTTTGTTCATTATGTGCATGTGTTTTAAATATAAATTATAGAGGCTTTTCAAGCCTATAGTAGTGTCAGCTTTTATGATGTGCTTTGAGTGTAAATAGTAGCCCAAACACTTTGAGAGAATTTTATATCATGGGAGGACTCTATCACTTATGATGCATTCTTTAGTTAACTTGTCCTTGTTTACCTTGGTTGTGATAAAAAAATATTCATGATTGCATTAAACTAGAAATATTTTTGTTTCTTTCTCACCACTTTGCATTCATAAGAATATTTGGAATCGCATGCATTGCTTTGCTCGGAATGCAAAGGTTTAAGTGTGGCGGAATCTGATCATAGCATTTGGGCACATGTTTCTAGCTTTTTAGTTTGGTATTTTAAAAGCTCTTTATAGCTTAAAATAATATTTTTAGCTTATTTCTAAACTTTGGGTCAAATTTGAATTGTAATTTTATAATTTGCATTTTGACTTTTGTTCACTCTATAAGTCATAACTTGAGTTATGGGTATCGGATTAGCGCATATGAGTAGGCTTTGGAAAGCTAAACATCAGAGCTACAACTTTTATTTTTGAATAAAAGCCCAATTCCGAAATTTACTGGGCCTAAATTACAGATTTTGTAATCGGAACTTTTGTAATAATTTTAAATAGCAGGTCACTTGTTTTTTTAAACCCTAAAGCCCAATATCGAGTACTATATACTGACAGTTTTTTTTTTTTTCTATAGATGAAATATTAGGATTTAGATTGCTATAAGAAATAAACAGTTTTTATTTTAATTTCATGGAAGACTAATTTTATAAGATTAATCCACGAGTTCAGAGTTTCATCAACACCTTGAGATTCAAGTTACACTGTCAATTTCAATTCATGATTATATTCTTGTTTATTCGATTATATTGATATTTTAATTGGTTAAATTTAATTTCAATAGGATTGATTAAATTTATTTGACAGAATTTTGTTTCGGTTTATAAATTAATTGAATTATAATTTTGCGACGCTTGATCGTTAATTGTAATATTTTGATGATTGTGATGCTTAATCCAATCAAAGAAATCGAATTCAAATAGTATTGATTACGCTTGTTTGATCAATTCTATAGTCAAATAAGAATAGAATCGCGAATTCGAAATTAAACTCATTGATAGAATATGTGATAGGTTTGAAATTCGAATAAATAGATTAATAGATTTGTTAAATAAAAAATCTAAAAAACCCTTTTTTAATTTCAACTTTCAATTCAGTTATTATTATTATATCAGAACTCCTTGCGCAATAATTCGAGTTATTACCTCTATTTATATTTTATCAATTGTATTTCACCCGTGTGCGACAGCGAATCATGCATCATCAAGTTTCACTGATCAATCCTTTCTTGAAGTATTGATCGTGTTCTCAAGAAATTGCTTAATGAGTGCCCTCTAGTATGTGGATGATATGGGGTTACCACCATGTGATATACATTATATTTTTTTAAGAAGGACTTCCATCTTTTGATTAAGAAAATGAGTGTCCTCATCACTCATTAAAGCTCTAGGGACCCCAAAATGTGCAACAACAAAAATCTTTTTTTAAGAATGCAATCACCTGTTGTGAATCATTGGTTGGGGGGTATCAATTGCTTCCACCCACTTGGAGACATAATCCACAACCACTAATATAAAAACTTTTGCATATGAAGAGCGAAATAGACCTATGAAATCAATACCCCACACATCAAACACTTCTACTTTCAACACAAAATTTTGAGGCATCTTATTCGGATTTCAAATGTTACTGATGCACTGACATCAATCACACTTCTTCATATAGTTGAATGCAACTTGAACAGTGAGGCCTAAAACAATTTCAATTGGAGAACTTCTTTCATTGTTGGTAGGTAAAAACAGATGAAATTGTCTCACCCACCTTATAATTTGCAATGTTAGTGAACCACAATGAGTTGGCAATTTCAAAGATATGTTCATCCACAAACTGGTCTCTGATCGGTCTAGTGTATTGATCTTTTTCCACCTTTTCCAACTGAGATAGGTGGTCCACCATGATGTTCTTCGAGCCTTTGAATCACTTCATTTCTCTGATAAATGGATGAAGACAAAGATACAACACGACTTTGAATCACTTCATTTCTCTAAGTCTGATACGCAAAAAACGTTGTGTCCTGATTGCCTCTAGAAACTCAAGCAATATTGTAGTTAAACTAATAAGCATGACAAACAATAAGCTGCCTCTGCCTCTAATAAGCGTAACAAGCAATAATCTGCCTTTACCTCTAATAAGCATGACAACCAAGTAATTGCCTCTGATAATCACATCAAGCATTTGATTGTTTGATTCTGAATTATACATATCCTTTGAAAAAGTCAATGCTCTAAAAAGTCAACGCTTTAAAGAAGACAAAGCAATTGCATATCCTATGATGAACATTATGAATCTGCTACTTCTCTGAATAGCTTAAGACATGATTTTACCATCTTATCTTCTACTTCCTAACTATTTTAATTAATGTACGCGAAATCATTACAAGATCATATTTTTGGAAAGTTTCTCTGGCAAATCATTTCCACAAAGATATGATATAAAACTTCAGGAATTATGATGCTTTCTTGCCATCAGAACAACGACTAGAAACCCTAATTGTTTTGTATAAAAAGACGTGCATCCCTCAAAGACAAGAAAGCGTTACAAAGCAACAAAAGCATATGCCTTCTTACTCAATATCACTATGTTTTACTCTATTGCTAAGAAAGTCTGAAGTATCAAATCTATAAACACTCATTGCGAAAGCTAATTCAAAAAAAAAAACTCTAAAACCCTTTTGTTTATAACCAGGACCAATAGTATTAGACTATACTAAGCTAGAAGGTTGAGAAGATTGAACATAGTTAATGTGATTACTAGGTGTTCAAGTGTAAGTTTGATTATGTGGTGAACTATTGGATTAAATCCTCCAGGTTGAAGGGATTGGACATAGCTACAGTGATGGTGGCGAACTAGGATAAATCAGTGTGTCTCGCTGCTCTATTTTCTTTCACCTGCACTACTTTCTTTACTTTAGTATAATCTCACGAATTTTTTTTAATTAGAAAACACAATTCAAACTCCCATTTCTTGTGTTTTTTCGTTGTACAATTGGCATCAGAGTGCAGTCTCAAATTTGAGCACTTAAATGTGTTTGAGTTAAGATCCCTATTCCTTAAGGCTAATTTTCATGAAGAAGATGGCTATGACACTCCAAAAGATGCTACTGGTATTGAAATATCCAAAAAGAACTTCGACACTAACCAAAAGAAACAATACAAAATGCATCATAGAGCCTAAACTGAAGGTGCAAACACGAGAATATGGGGTTGAATTATGTTCGACTAAGTTGATAACTTTTTCATTATTTGATTAATCTGGTTCAGACTTGATGATTCTCTTGGAGTACAAGCAATAACAAAACTAAGGAGTGCGGGCATAAATCGACACAAGTAATTTATTTTGGTTTACCACAAACTTTGCTACATCTAGTCTCTTCACTCAGAAGGATTTAATCCACTAATTCAAAAACTTGAATTACAAAGCACCTGAGGAGAGGATCATCCTTTTGTGTGTAACCATGAACGTGAGGAAAGTTTTCAAACACTAATAAAAAAAATTGACCACAACTATTGTACTAGCCATTCCAGACTCATATTTAGGATTTGATGTCTTTTGTGATGCCTCTCTAAATGGTGTAGGTTAGGTATTGATAAAAAATAAGCAAGTAGTTTCTTACGTCTCTCTTCAGTTGAAACCCCAAGAAGGAAATTATCCTACCAAAGACTTAAAGCTCACTACAATACTTTTTGCACTTAAAATCTAGAGGCATTATTTGCACGAGGGTGAATTTTAATATCTTTAGTGACCATAAGAGTTTAAGATACCTCTTTGATTAGAGGAACTTAACATGAGGCATCGTAGGTGGGTAGAGTTCCTTAAGGAAAATGACTTTGAATTAAGATACCATTCATGTAAGACCAATGTAGTAGTAGATGCATTATGTAGGAAGTCCCTCCATATATCTCACTTAAAGATACATGAGTTAGATTTAATAGAAAGCTTCAAAGACCTTAACCTAAAAATGACTCCTCTTCATGGTGGAGTCCATTTGAACCAGATAGAAATTTCTTGTGACCTTAGATCCCAAATCAGACAACCCAAGAGTTAGATGTAAAATTACAAGCAAATGAAAATCAGACAGATGGAACCATTCTCTTCAAGGATATGATTTGCATTCTTAAGGATCATAGCTTGAAGATGATAGTATTAGAGGAAACCCATAAGAGTAACTTATCTATTTATCATGCACCCACTAAGATGTACCAAGACCATATGAAAAATAATTGGTTGCAAGATATGAAGGATAATGTAGCCACCTTTATGGCCAAGTGTCTGACCTGCCAAAAGGTGAAGATAGACCACCGGAGGCCCGCAAACCTGTTACAACGATTAGAAATAACTAAATGCAAATAGGATTCCATATATATGAATTTTGATGTAGGAATGTGATAGTGTTTTAGCAAGTGTAGTGAATCATTGCAAGTAATAATAAGACGGTAATACCGAGTGTCGAACTCAAGGATTGAAATTTACTATCAAGTTGTATTTAATTATTAAAATTGAACAAAAAGTTTCGGAATTCATTGAAATAATATTTAAAATTGACAAGAATAATAGAATTGAACTTTTATAATAAGAAAAATGTCAGTGATGAGTTTCACTTTGAATCGAACATTGGTTTCTAAATTTATCCTAGTTACTAAATTCTTTTATTGAATAATTACCGAATTATCTTTATTATTCTTGCCCTAATGTATTAGTGAAAGAACCTTAAATTCCATAGTGGATTTAAGATTAGAATTAAGCCTTATAGTACAAGAATTCTCTTATTAAACTATTGCCTTTCCAATTACTTTAATTGGTTTTATGACCTGCATCTATCCCTAGACTACAATATCATGAATTTCCTATCTCAAGCATTCATAAAGTTCACTTCAGTTTCAAAATGCGAATCATGGAACATTTTAAAGTTGATCAAGCAATAAAAATCATTAAGCACAAATATGAGAAAAATAATTCAATAAACTCGTTCATATAACTAGAAATCAAATCAATAAAATAAGGCTTTCATCTTGTTTCACTCCCTAACAAATAGGGTTTAGTTACTCATGACAAAGATAGAAAAGATATAGATTGGAGAAGAATTACAAGAAAGATTCATGAATGATTCTTGATAAAACTACTCCAATGGTGTTAGAAACAGTCGTCTCTGAGTTACTCTGCTAGGACACAAGTCTCCAAACTTCTCAATAGCCAAAATATACCTACAAAATGGGAAAAATGAAATTTAATGTATTCTGATGCGTGTTGCGCGTCCGAGGCATGCTTCAAGCGAAATCTGGCAGATCCAATGGTGCATAAGTATGCATCAGGCGTAGGTTTCACGCTTCAAGTGCACAACATCTTCTATCTAGCGTTTAGAGCACTTTTCTCCTCTTTGGATTTTGAATTTGATTTCATTGTCTTTAGGAAAGTTGTAGCTATGGAGCGTATCGTGCATTTGAATTTGGGTTGACTCCAATTGGACATCTACAACTCCGGATATAGCTGAAATACTCCACCAGGTTAGGTTGATTTCTCACCAAAATTCAGCACTCAACTAAAACAAAGGAACAACGCAAAACCACGAAAAATATCTACTTAATCAAGGAATTAAGAACATAAACATTTTATTAACTACAAGAATTAGAATCAACAAGATATATCAATTAACTCCTCAAATTAACTAATAATCAAAGACAATTAAGACTAAAAAAATGAAAAATATGCATATGATGAAGAATCATCACAACCCCAAACTTAGTATGTTTCTTGTCCCACGCAACAATTAATTTCATATTTGGTACAATTAAAAGTAAACTTAAACTTAATTTTTTAAATCAAATCAAACTCAATTCTCAAAGTTCTAGCTACTAAAAAATATCCATCATGCTCCATGGTTGCTTATATAAAAGAAAAACAACATCATTTGTACACTTAGCATTCATTCATCAAGTTCAACTCTCTCTTCTCACAATCTCACTAAAATTTATCTCAAGTGCTTAGCAAATGTTATGAATGTATCACTCAACTCCTAGAACATGCGTCATGCTACCATAGGCTTGAAAATCTTCTAGTTGGCAATCACAATACAACGAACACATACACTTTTGGAGAACTTTCAGGTTGTAATGGGGCTTAGGTAAGGGTATGATATTTTGGGATAGTAGGCTTTACTACTTGGAGTTAGGTATACATTTTCAAATTATTCTACCTCTTTTTTTTCACATTTTTATTGTTGAGATTCTCAAATATTGACAAAAGAACTAAGAAGATGTTATTTATCAAAGTACACAAACTGATTTTTTTTCTCTTTTTTTATTTATTTTTCTTTTGATTTTGATTTTTCTTTTATTATTATTATTTTTTTTTTTTTTTGAGAAACCACCACCCCAAACATATAAAGTTGTTATCCCATGAGTAACCCCCCATGAGTAACCCCAAACTTTGAACTTTACCAAGACGAGACAAAAGTTTTCCTACTTAACTCCTAGTAAGGTGATTGAATTAAAGTCAAGTCTTTGCCTTGTAATGTGGCTATTAATCGAAAGGAAAAGGCAATGCTCAAAGGGACTAGCAAAGGATAAAATTTGCACATGGTAGTTAGAAAGACTCAAATGACCAAACAAAATTGCCTCAGTGTATGCATAAATCACAAGTGATGCAAGTCATAATTAGTGCAACTTCTGAAGAGATAACACATGTCTGGATAATCACACAACAAAATATTAAAGTGTATAGGTCCGAAAGCTCACAACTAGGATAATAAGAGAGAGTAAATTATGCCAAACATATCACAGCAAGATTTATTTATTTATTAAAAATGGAAAGTGAGACTTCCACAACCAAATAGTAATCAATAATGCATGCATTAGCGAAACAAGTCGAATTGAGCAATGATATTAGCAAAGAAATAGAATTTAAATTCAAAATCTCAAACATAAAGCTTAAGACCAGCTTCAAGTTGTTAAAAATTCTTCATCATAATGCACATTAAACACCATTAAAAAGAAACATATTCAAAATAAAATAAAAAAATAAGATTGCAAAAATAAAGTTACCTCTACCTATCGGTTGCCTCCCACGAAACGCTTTTTTTATGGTCATTAGCTTGAAGCCTCAACAATTGTCATGGTGACATATATAACAAAATAAAAGTTACCTCTACCTATGGGTTGCCTCTCTTTCTTCTTCTTTTGTTTGGTAGAAATTCCATGAATTTGAGAAATAAATGATGTTGATTTCATGTCCTTTTCATGTCCATGAATCTTTCTTGTTTGTGTTTTTCTCTTGCTTATCTTCTTCTACCAAAACAATAAAGTCATCTTTAATCTTCAACTTCTCCTCCATCTTCTCAAACACAACTACCTGCTCAAATCACCTCTCACATTGACATTCAAATCTTTCAATTGAAACCATGTTATTTTTCATGAATTCAACCAAAACATCCTTGATGTGAAAGTCTTTGTCATTTGATTCCTTAGATATAATTTTAGGAGGTAGAATTTGTTCCCAATTGATCTTTTTCATATAACACTCGTTGTCTTCTACTTCTATGACCAATAAATCTTCATATTCTAGTGGTGGGACATAGTAATCAAAACAAGTTTTATTCTTGTGTCCTTCTCCACAAAAGTCACACCTAATAGGCCACGTTTGAGGGTGATATTTTACAAATGTATCTCTCAAGATATGTCCCTCAATTATGCAAAATTCAGCACATATAAGACAAGTATCATATTGTTCCAACAATTGTAGTAGAATATCATCATTACAATATTTCATGCTTTACAATGGATAGTTATCTCAAAAAACAAGAAACAAACCACTAGCACATGACATTAGAAAGCTCAACAAATAAAAATAGTTTTTTTTTTCATAATTAAAAATTAAAAAATTAAAAAACAAAAATTTTATTGCAGAGCAAAAAATTTCAATAAAGTAAACAAATTATAACTCAATGGTGTGATAAGGCAATCCCTGACACCGACGCCAAAAACTTGATAACGTTTCAGCAAGTGTACTGAATCGTTGCAAGTAATAATAAAACAGTAATATTGAGTGTTGAACTCAAGAATTGTGTTTTACTATCGAATTGTATTTAATTACTAAAATTGAACAAAAAGTTTCCAAATTGATTGAAATAATAATTAAAATTGACAACAGTAATAGAATTGAACTTTTATAATAAGAAAAATGTAAGGGGTGAGTTTCACTTCGAATTCAACCTTGGTTTTTAATTTGATCCTAGTTACTAAATTCCTTTATTGAATTATTATCGAATTCTCTTTATTATTCTTGCCCTAATGTCTTAGTGACAAAATCTTTAATTCCAAAGTAACACCTAATTGCTTGGTGGATTTAAGATTATAATTAAGCATTATAGTACAACAATTCTCTTATTAAACGACTGCCTTTGCAACTAATTTAACTGGTTTAATGTCTTGCATCTATTTCTAGACTACAATATCATGAATTTATCATCTCAAGCATTCATAAAGTTCACTTACGTTCCAAAATAAGAATCGTAGAACATTTTAAAGATGATCAAGCAATAAAAAATATTAAGCACAGTGATGAGAAAAATAATTCAATAAACTCATTCATATAACTAGAAATAAAATTAGAAAAATAAGGGTTTCATCTTGATTAACTCATCCCTAACAAATAGGGTTTAGTTACTCGTAACAGAGATAGAAAAGATAGAGATTAAAAAAGAATTATAAGAAAGATTCATCAATGATTCTTGATAAAACTGCTCCAAACCCTAACATAGGTACTGGTGGTCCATCAACGAAGCCCTGGTCCCCGACCAGCTTAGACGGTCCTGTAATATCTTCTCCTACCGACATCGACCCTTAACCCTTCTCATCAGTGCTTATTTCAAATACCACACCCCCTGCTCCTACGGTAGGAGCCACCACACCCATGGCCGCCTCCATCTCATCTCTAGTTGAAGCATCCTCTGCATCCACCCACGCTTCACTCGCCTTGAGTATCAATCTTGAAGGTACAGGGTAGTCAATCCTCTCATGTGTGAGTCTCATGTGAAATATTGCCTCAACCCTCCTACTAGCCAGTATTACTCTCCGTGTGTACTTTGCCCTACTTGAGAAGGGGTCGTATGCCAAAGTTGTCGGCGAGTGCTGATCAGGGAAGTTTGACGATGTTTGCATCAAGGTAACCTTCGGTAGAATGAAATTTGATATCATGTGAAGGGAAAGCCCAATTTCCACAATAATGTAAAGGGTCACCAACCGAAATTAACAGTTAACAATTAACAATGAGGTCATGATAACAAACAATAAACACTTAACAGTTGTGGCATGATAACAAACAATAAACAGGGCATGTACTTACATATATCATATCATAAAAACATGACTCACATGCCAATCACCCTAATGCAATGTTTATATGCTAGTGTTCTTGATTCTAGAATTTCTACACCATCCTCAATAGGTGTAAATCATAAATGTACCGTCTATCACAAACCAATACTATTATCGAGGTACGACCTATCACAAATCAGCATGATATACTAGAGTGTAGTCTATCACAAACCTACACTACTCAAAAATCCCTTAAGGATAAGGTTGACCAATCAACTCATGGAACCACCCCATGGCTCATCATGATCACCACTAACACAATGGCTCATTACGGTCACCACTAACTATGAAATGCATGAACATACTCTGACTCTTACACATCAATCATTATGGAAATGAAACTATTAAAAAACTTCCATTTTAATACTCATTAAACACTAATAATTTTTAATACTTTTTCACATAGCATACTTAAGACATATTCTTATCAATAAAATTCATAACATGTAGTAACACATATTATCAGTCGTGAATGCATAATCACAACAACATTAATCACCACATATTCACAAACCAATCACACATATAAGGTCTTTATGTACAAACTAAAAAATAAGGAAGGAGACCTTACCTCGATTATAGATTTCTCAACAATTATCGCTACCCAAGTCAAACATAACCACAATCTCGTTCGTGCTAACACCTTGAATCAAATAGTGTTTGACTTAGTCAAATTACTCCATGAGACTTTAACTACCTTATAAACAAATTCTCAATCTTAATCCCCTTAGAGTAAAATTTACTAAAAGATTTTAAAGCAAGTAAGGACTAATATTATTATTATTCACAATCCACATTTTCAATTTATTTCTCATAACGAAACATAATTAACTTCAAATCTTTCATTTCATCATAACTCTAAACTTTTTAAAACTAAAATGTTTTTATAACTCAACATAAAGAAAACATCACAACTCTACTCTTCAAAATAATTATTTTCCAAACCTTTTCTTAAATAAGTTCACAAGATTTTCAATTAACAAATGGTCAAGTTTAACTCTTAAAATTTAACATTTTTCCAACTCTTGGTTTCCTTGAAAATTCAAATTCATAAAACTATATATTTTATTACTCAGTTAAATCATTACAAACGACATAAATATTTCAGAGTTCTCTTTACTGCTAGCTCGGTGTCAATGGTCTCGGTTTTTTTTTTTTTTGAGACTCAAGGAGCTAACTACATAAACATAGAGATTTATAAAAATTTGTTTTCCACCAAAATTTATCCAACAACATCATAATCTCAAAATTGAATCTTTTTCACACACAAACCCTTTAAAACCGATTGATCTATGATCTACTGTCGCACATGAGACAAATACAAGTAATAAAACGTAGCATAGGGGCAACAACTCGAGTAATTTTGCAAGGATTTCTGATTATATTAACAGAATTGAGAATCAATGAAATTAAAATGGGAGTTTCAAATTTAGGTTCAAACAAATTGAGGAAACGAATTAAAGTCACGTATATTGAAATGACTCATCTACTGGCTCGGAAATTTTGTACCTATCGATTCTAAGAGGTTAAATTTCTAAATTGTGACTCTATTTCAATTTGATTGTAGAATTGATTAAGCAAGTGTAAATCAATCCTATGAGAGTTCTATTTCTTTAACTAGAATAAGCATCACAACGGTTGATGGATAATAGTTAACAATCAAGCGTCGAAAAACTACAATTGATTAGACTAGAAATCGAATTATGTCAAACTAAATTTATCAATCCAATTGAAATTCAAATTAGGGAATCAGAATTAAAATTTAATCAAATGAAAAGGAATAGAATCATCAACATGAAATTAACATTATAAAATAAACCTCATGGTCTTGGTAAAATTTCAAAATAGTGAGTTAATCTTAAAAATTTAGCCTTCCATGAAAATAAGAAGTAAAAAAAAATGTATTGTATCGATGAGTTCAAAAATAGAATGCCCATTTTACTAAGAAAAACGAAACTAAAAATATATAGCACTCGTTTTGGGCTTTAAAACAAGTGGTCCACCACTAAATATTATTACATAAAGCTCAGATCACGTAATCAGTAGTCTAGAGCCAGTAATGTTCAGCCCCTAAATATGTTGTGCCCCTAAATATGTTGTGCCCTTAAATATGTTCAGCCCCTAACAAGTGGTCCACCACTAAATATGTTGTGCAAACATATAATTTTAACTCTGACTCTTAGCTTTTCAACCCCTACTCGAATGCATCAATCCAATATTCAGAACTCATGTTATTCAAATAATAACATTAAAACCCAATTGCGACCCAAAGTTTTAGAAATACGATAAAAAGCTAATCTAGGAAAAAAAAATGTTTTTAAATGTAACAGTATAAAGTCATAAACATGTACTAAAAATGCATTGATCAATCTACATTATTTATTAAAAACTAAATGAAAATGAATATTTTCCAATCCACACATACACACACTCAACAATTCAAACCTTTTTTGGAAGAAAATCATTTTATCTTTCAAGTTCTATCACTCAACAATTAAAGCACGAAAATTTGAGTTAATAAATGACTCTAAACTTCTTCTTTAAGCTAGTCCAAGAGTAAATAAAAAGAGTAACATTTTAACTCCAATCATATTAATATCACAATCTAACTCTTTGCTCAAGCTCATTAACTTAGTTAACATTTGAACTTTTTCACAACTTTAACAACTCTAAATTTTCATGTAAAATTTCAACTTTAGTTCAAACTCATTTATTTGAAAACAACTTATTACATGGATTAAACACTTCAAAAATAAATTTCCCTATTTTCCAAGATTAGGATTGGGCTACTTCAAAATAAATTTGGGGGTTTTCTTTTCATACCTTTCAAATAACACACTCAACACTAACACAACCCTAATTTCACATTAAACTAGAGTAATCAAACAAAACCAACAAAAACATTATCAACCCTTGGTTTGAGATAGGGATAGAAGGAAAATGTTTTTATTTCATTTTGCACAACAACGACAAGAATCTGCGAAAGCAACCTTAACAAAATACAAATAGTATCAATCTAAAGAATTTACAAACTCAATCTGAACAAAATACGAACATAATCAATCTAAAGAATTTACAAACTCAATCTAAACAAAATACAAACAGAATCAATCCAAAGAATTTACAAACTTAATTTGAACAAAATATGAATAGAATCAATCTAGAAAAACTTCTCATATTAGATTCAAAAATAAAGAATTGGCTAAATAGCATATTATCAAAAAGCATCTTGTTCATATTATTTTTGAATAAGATCATTGTTGACCAATATAGGAATGAAGATACAACTCAGAATTAAACAAGAATTAAATTGAAGCCCTAATTTTATCTATAAATAGATAATTAAGACCGAAGAAGAAAATCATCAAAAAATCATAAAAGAGTAGAAGAACTTAAGCTCAAAATTCAAAATTCATCTTAGAGTTCAAAGATAGAAACCCTTGTTCGAATGAAAAATATTAACTAAGTGTTGTTCTTAGAGTGTGATAGTCATTTTTATAATCAGCTTGTTAGAAGCAACTACTCAAGTTCCACACCTTTGTATTTAAACCTGATAATGGTGTTAGTGTGCCTTCAACAATTTGGGGTTGTCAAATTGTGTGGAGAATACTTGGCTTGTAGAGTCAAGGTGTGTGTGTTCCTCAAAAGTCTGAGTTTGCCAGGCTGGTAGAGAAGACTGGCTTGGAGGTTCTTTGTAATTCAAGTTGTTGAATTAATGGATTAAATCATTTTGAGTGAAGGGACTAGAGTAGCCAAGTTAGCGGTGAACCAGTATAAATTATTTGTGTCACTTTATTCATGCACTCCTTAGTTTTGTTACTATTCTCCTCCAAGTAAATCATCAAGTTTGGATCAATATAATCAAATAATGAAAAAGTTATCCACTTATTCAAACACAATTCAACCTCCCATTCTTGTGTTTGCACCTTCATAAATCCTATTTGTACAAAAAAAAATTGAAATTCCAAACAAAACCAACAAAAACATTATCTTCTCTTGGATATTGTTTTTATTTCATTTTGCACAACAACAACAAGAATCGTCAATGGTTTGTTAAATAACTAAAATAAAATTTACTATTTGCCCACAACAATAAAACTCACTATTTTCACATAAATGGAGGACAGAAAAGAAAGTTTACCTCAAGTAAGTTTGCTCAAGAGCTTCACAATTAAGACATAAATTTTTTTCTCTTCAAGGAGTTTCTTTAAATAAGATTTTGATATTAAAGAAAAATGAAGGTTTGTGTGTTTCCAACAAAGCACCAGACACTTTTTTTGTCTAAGAAAAGAAAAAGAAAGAAGTATAAAGAGGGCAGAAAATAGAGCGAGAAAAAAAATTGAGAGGTGATTGGTTTACTTTATAAACCAACCAATTATGTCTAAGTTTCATGTTATAATTAGGTAGATGTTGTCTATTTATGGCACATAAATCTTAATACCTTTGTTAAAAATATCTTGGTTAGTAAAATATTTAACTCACTTTATGTCCTATCACTCACTTCCCAATCTACTTTTCTAAAAATATCTACTCTCATCGCAACTCAATTTATATTCTATCACTCACGTCCTTAAAATTTATGTCGATAATAATTTCTCTGTAATTCAATTAAATTATTCTACGATAAATAATTTTAAATCGGGTCTCCAAATTTTTTTTTTAAACATATTACTAATCCAAACTAAAAATATAATTTTGGTACTTAAATTTATAAAATAAAAACTAGGCTAATAGTCTAAGAAGCGCGTTCAACACAAAATACAACAAAATGGCATAAAATTACGGGTCTTACATTACTACCACCCTAAAAGTTAGTTTCGTCATCGAAACTATGCATCGATAAAAACAAATTAAGATGTTGTTCCCTCATCTTACTCTTCAGTTCCCAATGGAAACTCAAATAGTTGGGTTCCAAATCACTTTGACCAGCGGATTTTCCTTATTCCTTAATCGTTTAATCTTCTTGTCGTCAATTCTTCAATGTAACATTCTAAATGACAAGTTATCCTTTAGTTGAATTGTGTCTAGTTCAATCACATGTAACGGATTCAAAATGTAATTCCTTAATTGTGACACATGAAATATGTCACGAATATTGGACCGTATTAGAGATAACACAATCTAATAAGCCACAGGTTCAACTCGTGCAGTAATCTAGTATGGTCCAATAAATTGCGGGTTTAATGTCCTTGACTTTATGGTTCTGCCAACTCCAGTCATATGTGTGACTCTCAGAAACACATGGTCACACTACTTGAATTCTAAAGGGCTATGACGCTTGTCCACATAACTCCTCTGGCAGTCTTGCAATCTTCATTTTCTCTTTTATCTTCTTGATCTTCTTTGTAGTATATTGTACCATCTTAGGTCCTTTAAACATACTTTCACCGTCCTTGTACCAGCACAAAGGCATTTAGCATTTGCGTCCAAACAGAGCATCATATGGTGTCATTCTAATATTTGTGTGGAAACTATTATTGTAGGTAAATTCAATCAATGGCAGTAAATCATCCCAGCTTTCTCTATCATCTAATACACATGCCCTCAATAAATCTTTCAAGGAATGATTCGTTCTCTAAGTATGTTCAACCGTTTGCGAATGGTATGCTAAACTCAATCTCAGTTTCGTTCCTAACGCATCACGCAACGCTTCTAAAAGTGTGACGTGGATTTTGGGTCATATTCTGATACGATACTCGAGGGTACATTGTGTAATCTCACAATCTTCGCAATATAGATCTATGTTAGCTTAGCTACCTTATAGGTGGTCCTTATTGGTAAAAAATGCACGGACTTAGTTTATCGATCCATTATCATCCAAAAATAATCATTATTTCTCCTTGTTTTCGATAATCTAGTTATGAAGTCCATGAAAATGTTGTCCCTTTTTCATTCAGGTATATCTAAAGGTTGTAACATTCTTGTAGGTTGTTGATGTTCCACTTTTGCTTTCTGAAAATTTAAACAAGTTCATACATACTCCGCTACAAATCATTCCATTACATCTTCCCTTACACTATTATGTTCCTCTTCTCTTGGATTAATGCATCATCTTGAAAATTCGCAATATCTTCAAGTTGACCACTCAAAATTTAATTATTCTGAATTTCAAAATTCCTTGTACAAACTCTACGTCCAAGTGTAGGTATCTAAATATTTTCTACAACTCTTGTTATCTATCCATTACTGTTGAAGACACTAACACACTTCTCCTACTCAATGCATCAGCCACCACATTGGCCTTCTCAGGGTGGTACTGCAATGTGAAATCAAAATCGTTGAAAGTCTTCATCCATCTTCTCTAACGCATGTTCAATTTCTTTTGTTCAAGCAAATATTTCGAACTCTTATGGTCACTAAACATCGTGAACGTGCATCCATATAAGTAGTGCTTCCAGATCATTAATGCAAAAACAACAACAACAATCTCTAAATCCTTAGTAGGATAGTTTATTTCATGAGTCTTCAATTGATGTGAGGCATAGGATACCACCTTCTTGTGTTGCATCATAACACATGCCAAACCATGGTGAGACGCATCACATTAAACTTCAAATGGTTCTTCTAGTTGTGATAAGACCAATATTTGTAAGGTTGTTAGTTTTTCCTTCAATAATTGAAAATTTTCCTCACATTTCTATGTTGATGCGAACAATTGATCCTTTCTAATGAGTTGTGTCAAATGAGCTGCAATCTTAGAAAAACCTTCAATAAACCTCCTGCAGTATACTACTAGTCCGACGAAACTTCATATGTTTGTGATAGTCTGAGGTTGTTTCCAAGCAAGGATTGTCTCAATCTTTACAGTCTGACAAAACTTCATATGTCTAACACATGTCCTAAGAAGTTCATTTCTTCTAGCCAAAACTCACACTTTGACAAATTGGCATACAGTTGCTTTTTGGGTAAAACTTCGGGAACTTGACGCAAATGCTCTCCATGTTCTTCCTCGTTCCTTGAATAAATCAAGATATCATCAATGAATACTACAACGAACTTATCTAGAAATAGGCTAAAGACCCTATATATGTAATTCATAAAAATTGTTGGTGCATTGTAAACTCCAAATGGCATAACCAGATATTCATAATGTCCATAACGAGTTCTGAAAGCATTTTTTTTAATATCTCCTTCTCTTACTTGAACTTGATGGTAACCTGACTTCAAATCAATCTTCAAAAACACAACATCTCATCTTAATTGATCCATTAGATCATCGATGTGTGGTAAAGGATACTGACTTTTAATAGTTTATATGTTAATTTGCTTATAGTCTACACATAAGTGTGAGTGTATGTGCTTCTTCTTAACCATCAATACTTGAGATTCTCATGGTGAAACGCTTGGTCTAATAAACCATTTCTCCAAAAAAAATATTCAATTTGGCTCTTAAGCTCATTCAATTCCAATGGTGACATCTGATACGACGCAATCAAAATAGGTATGCTTTGTGGGTGTAGATCAATAAAGAACATCACTTCTCTTATTGGTGGTAATCTTGAAATTTATGTTGGAAATACGTCTGAGTACTCCTTGACAACCACCACATCCTCTATGTTCACCTATATATTTTCCTCCACGCTATCCGTTGGCAGAAACTCTTGAGTCCCTTTTCTCATCAACACTTTGAGTTTATTAGCATCTAGATACCGAACGACTCCTAGCTTGGGGAAAAAAACCAATTTGTGAGTGAAATCCAAGATTACATAATGATACAACATCCAATCCATACCGAGAATGATCTAAAGTGATTGTAGGGGTAAATAAATCAAATTAACCAAGAAATCTCTATTATGAATAGTTACTTAACAATGTAAACATGTAGTATTTACGGTCAAAGTCTTAGCAAGTATGGAAACAACCAAATCAAAAGTCAAAGAAGACACATATAGCTTCAAAAGATTCACACAGTCCATAACAATGAAGGAATAGGTTGCCCCTAAATCAAAAATTGCAGTTAGGGTGCTACTTGCAATCTCCCAGTCTCGTTGGATCAAATTGTTAGATTGATTTACAACTTCACCACCCATGCAATAAACGTGTCCCTTAGTAGTAGGACGAGCAACCCTAGTTGCATTCACTGTTGGTTCCATCTTTGGAGCCATATAGTCCCTTGCAAAATTCCCTGGCTTCTGGAAGTTGTAACAAGTAAGACTCTTAGAGGTACAAGCATTAGCGTAATGTCCATCTTCCCCACATCGGAAACATTTAATTACTTGTTCCAACTGTCTTCCAAATTTCAGGTTTTCTAGGCAATTCTGACCCCTGTTGTTGTTGTGTGGTCGGTTATAGGGCTTAGCAACTTGTTTTCCTTTGTTGTTCTGATTGTTCGCCCGACTATGCCCCATGAACTCTAAAGTTCCCTCATCGGTTGGCCCTCTTGTTCTTCATGTCCACAACTTCTCTATATTTCCCCATTAAGAATTGGAAACCTGAATTCCCAATTGCAGAATAAAGTATTGAATCTCATACTTATGTCCATTTTGGAAATGGTGTCACATAAATTATTCAACAACCTCTTCACAGAAAAACTAAAATATCTTGATAACGACTCAAACTTAGCAGCATATTCACCCACCGTCATATTTCCCTAATACAGTTTAAGAAAATCATCACCCAACTTTGTCCTGGTACTCATCGGAAAGTATTTGTCTAAAAAATTCCTCTTGAATGACTTCAAGTTCACCTCCTCATGAGTTGATCCCATTAGAAGCCTTATATTTCTCCCCCAATATTCAACATCCCCTAGTAGCAGATACCTAGCATAATTGACCTTCACCCCTTCTTGGCAATTAATCATTTCGAATATATTTTCCACTTCCTAAATCCACTAGTAGGCTTCTAGACTCTCATTCCCCTTGACTCGGCAGCACATATTCTCTCTTCTCTAGATCATGCAGAGTCTTGGCAGTTGTCTATGCAACAACAAACACAATCATGTTATTCATTGTTTTTGCCATTTGACCATCCTAGTTGACGTTGACTGTTGCATTGTTGTTCCTTCTTCGAGGCATTGTTCCAACAAAACCAACATCAAGTAGAAATCTTAACAACACTTACAAGAATGCCAAAATATAACTTTCAACTACATCAACACTTCAGCACAAAACAACCACAGAAGACTTGACAACTCTAATAACCTACCCCAATGCATGATCAGATAACGACTCACAACTTATAGATCAACCTACAATCTAACCAAAGCTCTAACACCACAATGTAACCCCTCCGATTTTTAACAGTGTGAGTACATTATTTTAATTAAAAAAAATAACTCAATAAAATAATATGTCGTAACTCAATAAAATAATATGTCGTAACACAAAACAAAAAGTGTCATAAATACATCATGCAAGCAAATAATCAAAGATAGTTTTTGGGAAGGTAATCCAAAATTTAAAACTAGAAAATACATCGGGGATATGAGACCTATATATTAGACATCACCCATACTCCCTGGGTATTCTCGGAAGAAACCTACGCAAAAGTGTTGCTCCAAGAATGTTATCCCCCGCATAGTTGCGTAAAAAAATGGAACATGGAACCACCAACAAAAGTCAATTGTCAAGGTATGTCATAGATATAGTCATCTCAAAACCAGATAAGTATACGTACAACCACACACCACACAAGTCCCCTCTAACGCAGTATTTCTCCTGGAAGTAACCTTTTCCTCCTCATCACCCATAGAGGGATCAGTCTCCTCAGATGTCACGTTCGCCCACGAGGTAGGTGGCTTCAGTAATGCTGGAATGAAAAAACAGCTCTCTACCTCATAGGCAGTCGGTAGAGGATTAGTTACCAGAAAATGAAGTTCTGACTCGACCCTAGGTGACACCAACGAAGGTAATGGTGGTCCCTCAACGAAGCCCTGGTCCATGATCAACCTAGATGGTTCTGCAATATTATCTCCTACCAGCATCGACCCCATACCTTTCTCTTCAGCCCTTGGTCCAAACACAACAACCACACAATACTTAACTACCTTATAATCTCGTTCTCACCCTCAATCCCCTTAGAGTATATTTTACTAAAAGATTTTGAAACAACTAAGGACTAATATTTTATTATTCACAATACACACATTCTATTTATTTTTCATAATAAAACATAATTAACTTCAAATCTTTCATTTAATCTCAAGTCTAAACTTTTTTAAACTAAAATATTTTTATAATTGTACGTAAAGAAACCTTCACAACTCTACTCTTCAAAATAATTTTTTTCCAAATCTTTTCTCGAATAGGTTCGCAATATTTTTCAATTATCAAATTGTCAAGTTTAACTCTTAAAATTAAACATTTTCCAACTCTTGATTTCCTTGAAAATTCACAATCATAAAATTGTATATATTGTTATCAGTTAAATCATTACAAACAACATAAATATTTCAAAAAAATTTCAAATAAGATTTCGATCTTCAAGGAGTTTCTTCAAATAAAGTTCCAACAAAGTACCAACATAATGTTTTTTGTCCAAGAAAAAAAAAAGAATTGAGAAGGGAGGAAGCAGAATGAGGGAGAAGTGATTGGTTTCCTTTATAAGCCAACCAATTAGGACTAAGTTTCATGTTATAATTAGGGAGATCTGGCCTATTTATGGCTACACAAATTTTACTACATTTACATTTGTTAAAAATATCTTGGTTAGTAAGATATCTAATTCTTTTCTCAATCTACTTTAATAAATATAACTTCTCGTAATTGAACTGAAAGATTAATTTATAAGTAATATATGACATCTTAAAATTTTTGTCCATAATAATTTTTCTGTAATTTAATAAAATTATTATTCGATAGATAATTTTAAATTGGGTCTCCAAAATATATATTTTAAATATATTACTAACCCTAAAAAAAAATATTTTTAATACTTAATTTTAAAAAATAAAACAAAATTACAACACAAAATACAATAAAATAACATAAATAGAGTTTAGAAAATTATGGTTTTTACATAAGATAAGATAACGTAATAAATAATATCCTAAAATGAAGACATGCAATGATATCAAGACATGAATGTCTTTCTCTAAATGAAATAAATGAAAAGACAAGATTTCTGATGAGAGTACGAGATTCAAATGAGTAATCTCATTGTGTATGAACTTTATTGAAAAGTTATTCAATCAAATCTTCTAAAGGAAAGATGGGCTTTTAGAATGGGTGGAATCAATGTTTTAGTGTACAAGGTTTTGTAGAAAATTGTATAAGACATAATCTTTTGGGATACAGTTGTTGGGACTGCTTTTGAATATATAAATCTATGTATTTAACTTTTGGAAATGTTACATTCCACTTGATCAATTACAATCACACATCATCAAAATAACTTCTAAAATTAGGTGGTGAAGAAAATTCATGAAATTTGTTAAATTGAGTGACTAAAAACTCATATTTACAAATAGATCAACTAAAATCATAATTCAGATAAAATAAAATAACCAATAATGTATTTAATTCAAACAAAAAAAGCATCATAGTAATATTAAAAATAAGTTTATCAATACATTTTAAAATACATTATTAAAATTATCAATAAAAAAAAGATACGGTATTAAATTATGCTATGAATTTTTGAATTTGAATTCCACACATTTGGACACATTGGTGTCATTCGATCTTGATCAAATAATTTAGAAATATTAATTTTAACTTTAATTATATGATTTAAAATATCAAATTAAAATTTAAATTATCCAATCTTAATTGAACGATCACAGATATCCCGAATGCATGACTATCGGCTGCTGGAGTGCAGAATCCGAATCTCTGCCGTATGCCATAAAATTCTTTGAAAATATATTTAGGCATGAAATCTTTTACAATACATGAACCGTTACTGATGTTGGGTGAGTGGGATTTGTGAAATCCAAATCCATGAAAATTATATTTTTTATAATATTAAAATGAATAGGATTGTTTACAATGAAAATGCAGAAAAGAAAACTTACTGCTACTGATCACTGATAGCCTTCAGAAATACATTTATCGAGTCGATAGCTTCTTGTTGTATTCATCAACAATCGAGTGACATGTATTTTCAGAAACCTGCTCACGCACCTTCAGAAACCTGCTCACACGCCCTCACGCGCCACCTGCACACCCCGTGTGTGAGATCCACGCGCCACCTGCACACCCCGTGTGGGAGATCCACGCGCCGCCCACTGCCACCGCGCGTGACGGCGCGTCCGACAGCCGTTCACGGTGCAGCTTCTTCAACCGCACTCGCCTCAGCCTCCTGCTTCCTTATATGCCCTCAGTTTTCAATTTCGAGTTACGGATATACGACTTCCAGTTCAAACAGCCCTTGCTTTCCCGGTTCCGACGCGTTTTCTGACAATCTTTACTGACCATGGCATCTCAGTCTGAAACAAATAGCATCTTCACTAACTACATCACTTCTCCTCTCTCGGTTGAAAAATTGAATGGATCAAATTATGATAGTTGAGTTGCTGACATCAAACTATGGCTACGTGGTCAAGGTTACGAGGACCACCTCACGCAAAACCCTGAAAAGGTGAGTGTGACTGAAACATCCAAATGGAATCAGATTGATGCTCAGTTGTGTAGTGTCATTAAGTCTACACTTCATCCAGATTTTAAACCGATTTTTCGTTCGCATCTCACGTGTCAATCGGTTTTGGAGTCAAGCAAAGGCACTTTATACTAACGACACACAACGTCTCTATGAAGTTTGTCACCGCTTGTTGAACATCATTACTCTGAAGTCACTTGATGGCTCTATTTCTGCATATCTTGGCACCTTTCATAATGCACTTCATGACTTTAATGAGCTTCTCCCTCCTACTGCAAGTAATCCAGTTGAACAGACGAAGGAGTTGGATCAACGCAGCACCTTCTTCATGCTTCTTGCACTCTATGGCCTACCCCAGGAGTACTCTGCAACTCGTGATCAAATTTTGGGGTATGTTACTGTTCCGGATATGTCTACTACTTCAGCGATCCTCCTTCGAGTACCAGCAAAACATCCAGTTGAGCAGTCTATTACTTCAGTTCCAGGTGACACTGCTGCCCTTGCATCTCAGGGACATAATCAACAACGTTCTCGTGAAGGACCATCCAACTCTAAGCCTCGTCCCAAATGTGAGCATTTTCATCGGCTTGGACACACTATTGATCGTTGTTGGAAGTTGCATGGCAAGCCTTCGCCTTCGATAAATGCAACCCAGCTTGATCCTTCTGCCACTATTCAGACTACACCATCTCCACAAGGCTCCCCGGCAAACTATGAAGATTTTCTCCGATGGGTTCAGAGTCATCCGAACTCTAGTTCTCCTACTTTGGTTGCACACACTGGTAACTCATATGTTTACCTCTCTCATTCATCTTCCCTCGGCCCTTGGGTTTTTGATTCTGGTGCGTATGATCATGTTACTGGTAATAAAGGTCTCCTTTCTTCACTCTCTACATCTGGTTTTTTACCTACTATAGCTTCTGCCAATGGTACTCAAACTCGGTCTCAAGGAGTTGGCACTATCCACATTCTCCCTTCTATCTCAGTTGCATTTGTTCTCTATGTACCTAGATGCCCCTTTAATTTACTTTCAGTTAGTCGATTGACTCGGTCTCATAACTATATTATTACTTTCACTAATGATAATGTTACCTTGCAGAACCAGAATTCGGGACGGACGATTGGCGTCGGATGTGAGTCACAAGGCCTCTATTACCTTTCTACAACTTCCAAGACGTGATCTGCCATAGAGTCCCCTCATACTATACATGCTCAACTAGGACACCCAAGTCTTACCAAACTACAAAAACTGGTGCCTAATTTGTCTAAGTTATCTACTTTACATTGTGAGTCGTGTCAGTTAGGGAAACACACCCGTAGTAATTTTCCCGGTCGAGTCAATAAAAGGGTATCCTCTCCCTTTGCTTTAGTTCACTCTGATGTTTGGGGTCTCTCTCGTACTGTGTCTACTTTAGAGTCTAAGTATTTTGTTACTTTTATTGATGATTATTCTCGTTGTACGTGGTTATTTTTAATGAAAAGTAGAACTAAATTGTTTTCCATCTTTGAGCAATTTTATCAAGAAATTAAAACCCAATTTGGAGTTTCCATTCGTACCTTAAGAAGTGATAATGCTCGAGAATATTTGTCTCATCAATTTCAAAATTTTATGGCTTCCAACGGTATTTTACACCAAACATCATGTCCTCATACACCTCAACAAAACGGGGTAGCCGAACGCAAAAATCGGCATCTCATTGAAACCACATGAACCTTACTTCTCCATGGCAATGTTCCATTATGTTTTTGGGGGGATGCAGTCTTAACGGCGTGATACCTTATTAACCGTATGCCATCTTCCGTCCTTGATGGCAATATCCCCCATTCGGTCCTTTTTCCCCATACCCCTCTTCACCCACTACCACCTCGTGTCTTTGGGTCCACGTGTTTTGTTCACAATTTATCTCCTGATTTGGACAAATTGTCAGCTCGATCACTCAAGTGTGTCTTTCTCGGTTATCATCGGTCCCAAAAGGGCTACCGTTGTTATTCTCCCACACTACACCGCTACGTTACATCAGTCGATGTTACCTTTTTCGAGTCTGTACAATATTTTAAACCTACCCATATAGCTACTGAGCCCTATCAGGACATTAATCTCGAACCTCCTCACGTAGTTATGCCTCTCCCACCCACTCATATTCCTATCGAACCTGTCGAGTCTGCCCCCCAACCTCCACGACCACTACAAACATATTAGCGTCGTCGCTTATCCTCTAGTGTGCCTGTTCCTGCTCCCATTACAGACTCTCCTCCGACGCCACCTCAGGATCCGGCCCTGCCACTTGAGCCTGACCTTCCCATTGCTCTTCGTAAGGATATTCGCACCACCCATAATCCATCTCCTCATATTTGGACAAATTGTCAGCTCGATCACTCAAGTGTGTCTTTCTCGGTTATCATCGGTCCCAAAAGGGCTACCGTTGTTATTCTCCCACACTACACCGCTACGTTACATCAGTCGATGTTACCTTTTTCGAGTCTGTACAATATTTTAAACCTACCCATATAGCTACTGAGCCCTATCAGGACATTAATCTCGAACCTCCTCACGTAGTTATGCCTCTCCCACCCACTCATATTCCTATCGAACCTGTCGAGTCTGCCCCCCAACCTCCACGACCACTACAAACATATTAGCGTCGTCGCTTATCCTCTAGTGTGCCTGTTCCTGCTCCCATTACAGACTCTCCTCCGACGCCACCTCAGGATCCGGCCCTGCCACTTGAGCCTGACCTTCCCATTGCTCTTCGTAAGGATATTCGCACCACCCATAATCCATCTCCTCATTATATTGATTTGTGTTATCATCGTCTTTCTCCTTTACATTACACTTGCTTGTCCTCCTTGTCTTCTGTTTCTATTCCTAAAACTACAGGTGAAGCATTATCCCACCCTGAGTGGAGGCAAGCAATGCTTGATGAGATGTGTGCTCTACAAAGCAGTGGTACTTGGGAACTGATCCCTTTACCTCATGGGAAGTCGTTAGTCGGGTGTCGTTGGCTTTATACAATGAAGGTTGGTCCTGATGGTAAGATTGATCGATTTAAGGCTCGTTTGATAGCCAAGGGATATACTCATATTTTTGGGTTGGATTACAGTGATACATTCTCACCGGTTGCCAAAATGGCATCTACCAGACTATTTTTCTCCATTACAGCAATTCGACATTGGCCCCTCCATCAGCTTGACATTAAAAAAAAAAATTTGCACGGTGATCTTGAAGAGGAAGTGTATATGGAGCAACCACCAGGGTTTGTTGCTCAGGGGGAGTCTTCTAACATGGTTTGTCGGCTACACAGGTCCTTTTATGGTCTTAAACAGTCTCCTAGAGCTTGGTTTGGCAGATTCAACTCAGTAGTACAAGAATTTGGTATGATCCGCAGTGAAGCCGATCACTCTGTATTTTATCATCACTCAGCTCAAGGGTGCATCTATCTTATTGTTTATGTGGATGACATTGTTATAACTGGTAGTGATCAACAAGGAATACTCCAGTTAAAACAACATCTCTCAAATAAATTTCAGACTAAAGACCTTGGTAAACTCCGTTATTTTCTAGGTATTGAAGTAGCCCAATCCAATGGTGGCCTTGTAATTTCACAAAGAAAATATGCTATGGATATTCTTGAAGAAACAGACCTACTAAATGCCAAGTCAGTTGATACTCCTATGGATCCAAATGTCAAACTCCTACCCAATCAGGGGGAGCCTATATCAGATTCAAGAAGATATAGGAGATTGGTTGAAAAATTAAACTATCTCACAGTCACTCGTCTTGACATTTTCTTTGTTGTTCGTGTGGTAAGTCAGTTCTTAAATTCTCCTTGCCAAGAACATATGGATGTTGTAATCCGGATTCTTAAATACATCAAAAGTGCACCTGGAAAAGGTCTCATTTATGAAGATAGAAGACATACTCAGATAATTGGCTACTCAGATGCCGATTAGGCAAGCTCACCCATAGATAAACGATTAACTTTCGGGTATTGTGTACTCATCGAAGGAAATTTAATATCTTGGAAGAGTAAGAAATAAAATGTTATTGCAAGATCCAGCGCTGAGGCAGAATATTGGGCCATGGCACTAGTAACATGTGAACTCATCTGGCTGAAACAGTTACTGAAAGAACTTCAATTTGAAGAAACCAGCACAATGACACTAATATGTGATAATCAAGCTGCATTGCACATTGTCTCGAATCCTGTTTTTCATGAGAGGACCAAGCATATTGAGATTGATTGTCATTTTGTTAGAGAAAAGATTGAATCGAGTGACATCATCACCAGCTTTGTCAACTCCAATGATCAGTTAGCAGATGTGTTTACAAAGTCATTGCGAGGTCCTAGAATTAGTTATATATGTAACAAGCTAGGTGCATTTGATTTATATGTTCCAGCATGAGGGGGAGTGTTAAATATTATATTAGAATGTAAATAATTATATGGACTGTAAGTATGTAAGTATTATGGCCCGTTAGTATTACTATAAATTAGGGTTATTTAATACCTTGTGCCTGTTAGATAATATTATTATATATTAGTAGTAATGGTATTTTAGACAATTCTAGACAATTCTATTCTTTTATATATATACTCATTGTAACCCTATTAACTGTGGTTTTGGTTCATTCTATGTTATGAAACCCTAGAGTGGTTGTTTCTCTTCTTTCTCTTGCTTTCTCTTTTCTTTGTTAACATGGTATCTAGAGCCTATTTCGATCCTCTTAGAATATTCCCGCCTCTATTCCGCTGTCGAGTTCCCAACAATTAGGGAATATAATTATAGTTTCTCTTTTCTAACATTCCAATATTCAGTGAGATTTTTTCGGTAAACCGTGTCTCATTTCTGGTTTACCCCTTCTTTGTAGCTTTTCGTTTACTTTTAGTAGATCAGTCGGAAAAAAAAATAAAAAATTATTAGGGTTCTATAAACCTTTCCACAACCCATTAGGTTTTGGCGCTCTAATCAACCGAGCTAAAAAGAACAATGGGGTGGTAAAGTTTACTTTGAGAATCATTATTATTTGCATGGTTATTGGGGGATTTTGATTGATCGTTATGAAGAGATGATTGAGAATTATCATCCTGATTTTGGGATCTACCGTAGAGAAAAGAGAGACTATTTTTGATAGAAAAGGCAACCACCAAAAGAGAAAAGAGAAGAGTAACCATGTTCCCGATTTTGGGAAATCAGTCTCACAAAAACATCGATTGCGCATTCGTTAACCGTTGGATTTGGCTGATTTTGGACAGCAGGTTCACAACATTCAGGTCTTCTTCTTCAATGGTCGGATCGGTAAAACGACGTCTGTAGGGGGAGAAATCGTGCTCGCACAACACCAGGTTATCCCTAATTTATTTTGTCTCAGTGATTGTGTTTGTCGTATTTTCCTGTCATTATTTGTATGGCTTTGAGAGAAGGTTTGGAGGTTCATTGTGCTGCTTTGATAAATGGTTATGGTGTCAATGGTTGTGCAAAGGAAGCGTTAGAAGTATTCGCAGCAATGTTACGGGAAGGATTTGAACCAAATGAGATAACAATGACTAGTGTGTTATCTGCTTGCAACCATTGTGGTTTGGTAGAGGAAGGAAGAAGATGTTTCAAAGAAATGGAGAGATTTGGAATTGTGCCTCAGATTGAGCATTATGAGTGTATGATTGACCTTCTAGGAAGGGTTGGATACTTGGATGAGGCTGAAAATTTGATCTTCTGTGTTGTCATTCTGTCTGTTGCTTCTTCTGTTTGATTGCTAATCTCTCTAGTGATTTGCTTTGTTGCTTCTCTCTTTGTTTAGTTTGGTTTTATATGATTTAGTTTTGTTTGGTTCTATTTGGTTTGGATTTGGTTTCGTGGTGCTACTTCTTTGGTTGTTCCTATCTGTTGATTTTGATATGGTTGTTTCGTGGTGCTACTTCTGTAGTTGTTCCTATCTGTTGATTTTGATATGGTTGTTGCTCCTTGGTTTGTTTGGATATGGTTTCGTGGTGCTACTTCTTTGGTTGTTCCTATCTCTTGATTTTGATATGGTTGTTTCTTGGTGCTACTTCTTTAGTTGTTCCTATCTGTTGATTTTGATATGGTTGTTGCTCCTTGGTTTGTTTGGATTTGGTTTCGTGGTGCTACTTCTTTGGTTGTTCCTATCTGTTGATTTTGATATGGTTGTTGCTCCTTGGTTTGTTTGGATTTGGTTTCGTGGTGCTACTTCTTTGGTTGTTCCTATCTGTTGATTTTGATATGGTTGTTGCTCCTTTTTTTGATCACTCCTTTTTCGATTTGATTTTTTGTTGGCTTGGTTCTTCTCTTTGATTGTTGTTTCTTCTTTGGTGACATCCCTCTTGTCCCCCCGGCTGTCCAACCACCTCCTGTGATTGTGGATCCTCCTCGTTACCCCTCTCGTCATCATCTTCAGCATAGAATCATTATTCTACCGTTTGTCTCTTCTTCTTTACAGATTGCTGATTTGTTCACAAAGATGCATTCCATTAAACATTTTCGTTTTTTTTAGTTGAAAAACTCTCGATGCTCCATGTTAATGCATCGTGAGTTTGAGGGGAGATGTTAGATAATATTATTATATATTAGTAGTAAGGGTATTTTAGACAATTCTAGACAATTCTATTCTTAGATATATATACTCATTGTAACCCTATTAACTTTAGTTTTGGTTCATTCTATGTTATGAAACCCTAGAGTGGTTGTTTCTCTTCTTCCTCTTTCTTCCTCTTTTCTTTGTTAATAATGCCTACATAAAGAGATTCCATTGTGTAGTTGAAGCACACGGGTTATTCCATATGTCTCTCAATACTCTTTATATTCAACAATTTTTCTGGTGAAAAACAAAATACTATTGACATCACCTTTTTAAAAAACAAATAAATAATCAAAAACTAATACCACATATATTTTCAAGGAACAAAGACATGCATCATCCAAGAAAATGTTAAAAGCAATGAAGATGCTTTGACTGCCTGAACTTCTATTATCATATGATGGTAGCTGTCATTGCGATTCCACTGTGTAGATGAAACACACGGGTTATTCCATATGTCTCTCAATACTCTTTATATTCAACAATTTTTATGGTGAAAAACCAAATACTATTGACATCACCTTTTTCATAAACAAATAAATAATCAAAAACTAATACCACCTATATTTTCAAGGAACAGAGACATACATCATCCAAGAAAATGTTAAAAGCAATGAAGATGCTTTGACTACCTGAACTTCTGTTATCATATGATGGTAGCTGTCATTGCGATGGTAGCTCAGAGTGCGCTCTACTCGTTACTCAACAATAACTGATCAAAATATCAAATTGCTTCTAACAAATTACTAATACATTAAAATCTAATTTTCTTAAAACCATCAAATTAATGAAATAAAATACATGTAACTCGATTCTTGATGAATATAACAAGAAGCTATCGACTCGATAAAAAAAACACATAGTTATCAGTCTCATAAGTACAACTCGATTAGTAACTGCAAAAATATTAATATGTAGAGAGTCGGGCTCAAACCCGGGATTCCCCTGGTATGTGAACTCATCTGGCTGAAACAGTTACTGAAAGAACTTCAATTTGAAGAAACCAGCACAATGACACTAATATGTGATAATCAAGCTGCATTGCACATTGCCTCGTATCCTGTTTTTCATGAGAGGACCAAGCATATTGAGATTGACTGTCATTTTGTTAGAGAAAAGATTGAATCGCGTGACATCAGCACCAGCTTTGTCAACTCCAATGATCAGTTAGCAGATGTGTTTACAAAGTCATTGCGAGGTCCTAGAATTAGTTATATTTGTAAAATGCTAGGTGCATTTGATTTATATGCTCCAGCATGAGGGGGAGTGTTAAATATTATATTAGAATGTAAATTATTATATGGATTGTAAGTATGTAAGTATGTAAGTATTCTGGCCAGTTAGTATTACTGTAAATTAGGGTTATTTAATACCTTGTGCCTACATAAAGAGATTTCATTGTGTAGTTGAAACACACGGGTTATTCCATATGTCTCTCAATACTCTTTATATTCAACAATTTTTATGGTGAAAAACAAAATACTATTGACATCACCTTTTTCATAAACAAATAAATAATCAAAAACTAATACCACCTATGTTTTCAAGGAACAGAGACATGCATCATCCAAGAAAATGTTAAAAGCAATGAAGATGCTTTGACCGCCTGAACTTCTGTTATCATATGATGGTAGCTGTCATTGCGATGGTAGCTCAGAGTGCGCTTTACTCGTTACTCAACAATAACTGATCAAAATATCAAATTGCTTCTAACAAATTACTAATACATTAAAATCTAATTTTCTTAAAACCATCAAATTAATGAAATAAAATACATGTAACTCGATTCTTGATGAATATAACAAGAAGCTATCGACTCGATAAAAAAAACAAAAAGTTATCAGTCTCATAAGTACAACTCGATTAGTAACTGCAAAAACATTGATATGTAGGGAGTCAGGCTCAAACCCGGGATTCCCCTGGTATGTGAACTCATCTGGCTGAAACAGTTACTGAAAGAACTTCAATTTGAAGATACCAGCACAATGACACTAATATGTGATAATAAAGCTGCATTGCACATTGCCTCGAATCATGTTTTTCATGAGAGGACCAAGCATATTGAGATTGACTGTCATTTTGTTATAGAAAAGATTGAATCGGGTGACATCATCACCAGCTTTGTCAACTTCAATGATCAGTTAGTAGATGTGTTTACAAAGTCATTGCGAGGTCCTAGAATTATTTATATATGTAACAAGCTAGGTGCATTTGATTTATATGCTCCAGCATGAGGGGGGGGTGTTAAATATTATATTAGAATGTAAATAATTATATGGACTGTAAGTATGTAAATATTACGGCCAGTTAGTATTACTCTAAATTAGGGTTATTTAATGTCTTGTGCCTACATAAAGAGATTTCACTGTGTAGTTGAAACACACGGGTTATTCCATATGTCTCTCAATACTCTTTATATTCAACAATTTTTATGGTGAAAAACAAAATACTATTGATATCACCTTTTTCATAAACAAATAAATAATCAAAAACTAATACCACCTATATTTTCAAGGAACAAAGACATGCATCATCCAAGAAAATGATAAAAGCAATGAAGATGCTTTGACCGCCTGAACTTCTGTTATCATATGATGGTAGCTGTCATTGCGATGGTAGCTCAGAGTGCGCTTTACTCGTTACTCAACAACAACTGATCAAAATATCAAATTGCTTCTAACAAATTACTAATACATTAAAATCTAGTTTTCTTAAAACCATCAAATTAATGAAATAAAATACATGTAACTCGATTCTTGATGAATATAACAAGAAGCTATCGACTCGATAAAAAAAACAAATAGTTATCAGTCTCATAAGTACAACTCCATTAGTAACTGCAAAAACATTGATATGTAGGGAGTCGGGCTCAAACCCAGGATTCCCCTGGTATGTGAACTCATCTGGCTGAAACAGTTACTGAAATAACTTCAATTTGAAGATACCAGCACAATGACACTAATATCTGATAATCGAGCTGCATTGCACATTGCCTCGAATCGTGTTTTTCATGAGAGGACCAAGCATATTGAGATTGACTGTCATTTTGTTAGAGAAAAGATTGAATCGGGTGACATCACCACCAGCTTTGTCAACTCCAATGATCAGTTAGCATATGTGTTTACAAAGTCATTGCGAGGTCCTAGAATTAGTTATATATGTAACAAGCTAGGTGCATTTGATTTATATGCTCCAGCATGAGGGGGGGTGTTAAATTATATATTAGAATGTAAATAATTATATGGACTGTAAGTATGTAAGTATTATGGCCAGTTAGTATTACTGTAAATTAGGGTTATTTAATATCTTGTGCCTACATAAAGAGATTTCACTGTGTAGTTGAAACACACGGGTTATTCCATATGCCTCTCAATACTCTTTATATTCAACAATTTTTATGGTGAAAAACAAAATACTATTGACATCACCTTTTTCATAAACAAATAAATAATCAAAAACAAATACCACCTATATTTTCAAGGAACAGAGACATGCATCATCCAAGAAAATGTTAAAAGCAATGAAGATGCTTTGACCGCCTGAACTTCTGTTATCATATGATGGTAGTTGTCATTGCGATGGTAGCTCAGAGTGCGCACTACTCGTTACTTAACAATAACTGATCAAAATATCAAATTGCTTCTAACAAATTACTAACACATTAAAATCTAATTTTCTGAAAACCATCAAGTTAATGAAATAAAATACATGTAACTCGATTCTTGATGAATATAACAAGAAGCTATCGACTCGATAAAAAAAACAAATAGTTATCAGTCTCATAAGTACAACTCGATTAGTAACTGCAAAAACATTGATATGTAGGGAGTCGGGCTCAAACCCGGGATTCCCCTGGTATGTGAACTCATCTTGCTGAAACAGTTACTGAAAGAACTTCAATTTCAAGATACCAGCACAATGACACTAATATGTGATAATCAAGCTGCATTGCACATTGCCTCGAATCCTGTTTTTCATGAGAGGACCAAACATATTGAGATTGACTGTCATTTTGTTAGAGAAAAGAATGAATCGGGTGACATCATCACCAGATTTGTCAACTCTAATGATCAGTTAGCAGATGTGTTTACAAAGTCATTGCGAGGTCCTAAAATTAGTTATATATGTAACAAGCTAGGTGCATTTGATTTATATGCTCCAGCATGAGGGGGGGTGTTAAATATTATATTAGAATGTAAATAATTATATGGACTGTAAGTATGTAAATATTATGGCCAGTTAGTATTACTGTAAATTAGGGTTATTTAATATCTTGTGCCTACATAAAGAGATTTCACTGTGTAGTTGAAACACACGGGTTATTCCATATGTCTCTCAATACTCTTTATATTCAAAAAATTTTATGGTGAAAAACAAAATACTATTGTCATCACCTTTTTCATAAACAAATAAATAATCAAAAACTAATACCACCTATATTTTCAAGGAACAGAGACAAGCATCATCCAAGAAAATGTTAAAAGCAATGAAGATGCTTTGACCGCCTGAACTTCTGTTATCATATGATGGTAGCTGTCATTGCGATGGTAGCTCAGAGTGCGCTCTACTCGTTACTCAACAATAACTGATCAAAATATCAAATTGCTTCTAACAAATTACTAATACATTAAAATCTAATTTTCTTAAAACCATCAAATTAATGAAATAAAATACATGTAACTCGATTCTTGATGAATATAACAAGAAGCTATCGACTCGATAAAAAAAAAGCAAATAGTTATCAGTCTCATAAGTACAACTCGATTAGTAACTGCAAAAACATTGATATGTAAGGAGTCGGGCTCAAACCCGGTATTCCCCTGATATGTGAACTAATCTGGCTGAAACAGTTACTTAAAGAACTTCAATTTGAAGATACCAGCACAATGACACTAATATGTGATAATCAAGCTGCATTGCACATTGCCTCGAATCCTGTTTTTCATGAGAGGACCAAACATATTGAGATTGACTGTCATTTTGTTAGAGAAAAGATTGAATCGGGTGACATCATCAGCAGCTTTGTCAAATCTAATGAGCAGTTAGCAGATGTGTTTACAAAGTCATTGCGATGTCCTAGAATTAGTTATATATGTAACAAGCTAGGTGCATTTGATTTATATGCTCCAGCATGAGGGGGGGTGTTAAATATTATATTAGAATGTAAATAATTATATGGACTGTAAGTATGTAAATATTATGGCTAGTTAGTATTACTGTAAATTAGGGTTATTTAATATCTTGTGCCTACATAAAGAGATTTCACTGTGTAGTTGAAACACACGGGTTATTCCATATATCTCTCAATACTCTTTATATTCAACAATTTTTATGGTGAAAAACAAAATACTATTGACATCACCTTTTTCATAAACAAATAAATAATCAAAAACTAATACCACCTATATTTTCAAGGAACAGAGACATGAATCATCCAAGAAAATGTTAAAAGCAATGAAGATGCTTTGACCGCCTGAACTTCTGTTATCATATGATGGTAGCTGTCATTGCGATGGTAGCTCAGAGTGCGCTCTACTCGTTACTCAACAATAACTAATCAAAATATCAAATTGCTTCTAACAAATTACTAATACATTAAAATCTAATTTTCTTTAAACCATCAAATTAATGAAATAAAATACATGTAACTCGATTCTTGATGAATATAACAAGAAGCTATCTACTCGATAAAAAAAACAAATAGTTATCAGTCTCATAAGTACAACTCGATTAGTAACTGCAAAAACATTGATATGTAGGGAGTCGGGCTCAAACTCGGGATTCCCCTGGTATGTGAACTCATCTTGCTGAAACAGTTACTGAAAGAACTTCAATTTGAAGATACCAGCACAATGACACTAATATGTGATAATCAAGCTGCATTGCACATTGCCTCGAATATTGTTTTTCATGAGAGAACCAAACATATTGAGATTGACTGTCATTTTGTTAGAGAAAAGATTGAATCGGGTGACATCATCACCAGCTTTGTCAACTCCAATGATCAGTTAGCAGATGTGTTTACAAAGTCATTGCGAGGTCCTAAAATTAGTTATATATGTAACAAGCTAGGTGCATTTGATTTATATGCTCCAGCATCAGGGGGGTGTTAAATATTATATTAGAATGTAAATAATTATATGGACTGTAAGTATGTAAATATTATGGCCAGTTAGTATAACTGTAAATTAGGGTTATTTAATATCTTGTGCCTACAAAAAGAGATTTCACTGTGTAGTTGAAACACACGGGTTATTCCATATGTCTCTCAATACTCTTTATATTCAACAATTTTTATGGTGAAAAACAAAATACTATTGACATCACCTTTTTCATAAACAAATAAATAATCAAAAACTAATACCACCTATATTTTCAAGGAACAGAGACATGCATCATCCAAGAAAATGTTACAAGCAATGAAGATGCTTTGACCGCCTGAACTTCTGTTATCATATGATGGTAGCTGTCATTGCGATGGTAGCTCAGAGTGCGCTCTACTCGTTACTCAACAATAACTGATCAAAATATCAAATTGCTTCTAACAAATTACTAATACATTAAATTCTAATTTTCTTAAAACCATCAAATTAATGAAATAAAATACATGTAACTCGATTCTTGATGAATATAACAAGAAGCTATCGACTCAATAAAAAAAACAAATAGTTATCAGTCTCATAAGTACAACTCGATTAGTAACTGCAAAAACATTGATATGTAGGGTGTCGGGCTCATACCCGGGATTCCCCTGGTATGTGAACTCATCTGGCTGAAACAGTTACTGAAAGAACTTCAATTTGAAGATACCAGCACAATGACACTAATATGTGATAATCAAGTTGCATTGCACATTGCCTCGTATCCTATTTTTCATGAGAGGACCAAACATATTGAGATTGACTGTCATTTTGTTAGAGAAAAGATTGAATCGGGTGACATCATCACCAGCTTTGTCAACTCCAATGATCAGTTAGCAGATGTGTTTACAAAGTCATTGTGAGGTCCTAGAATTAGTTATATATGTAACAAGCTAGGTGCATTTGATTTATATGCTCCAGCATGAGGGGG
>NC_021166.2:30686816-30691908 GCF_000331145.2 Cicer arietinum
TGAAACACACGGGTTATTCCATATGTCTCTCAATACTCTTTATATTCAACAATTTTTATGGTGAAAAACAAAATACTATTGACATCACCTTTTTCATAAACAAATAAATAATCAAAAACTAATACCACCTATATTTTCAAGGAACAGAGACATGCATCATCCAAGAAAATGTTAAAAGCAATGAAGATGCTTTGACTGCCTGAACTTCTGTTATCATATGATGGTAGATGTCATTGCGATGGTAGCTCAGAGTGCGCTTTACTCGTTACTCAACAATAACTGATCAAAATATCAAATTGCTTCTAACAAATTACTAATACATTAAAATCTAATTTTCTTAAAACCATCAAATTAATAAAATAAAATACATGTAACTCGATTCTTGATGAATATAACAAGAAGCTATCGACTCCATAAAAAAAAACACATAGTTATCAGTCTCATAAGTACAACTCGATTAGTAACTGCAAAAACATTGATATGTAGGGAGTCGGGCTCAAACCCGGGATTCCCCTGGTATGTGAACTCATCTGGCTGAAACAGTTACTGAAAGAACTTCAATTTGAAGAAACCAGCACAATGACACTAATATCTGATAATCAAGCTGCATTGCACATTGCCTCGTATCCTGTTTTTCATGAGAGGACCAAGCATATTGAGATTGACTGTCATTTTGTTAGAGAAAAGATTGAATCGCGTGACATCATCACCAGCTTTGTCAACTCCAATGATCAGTTAGCAGATGAGTTTACAAAGTCATTGCGAGGTTCTAGAATTAGTTATATTTGTAACATGCTAGGTGCATTTGATTTATTTGCTCCAGCATGAGGGAGAGTGTTAAATATTATATTAGAATGTAAATAATTATATGGACTGTAAGTATGTAAATATTATGGCCAGTTAGTATTACTGTAAATTAGGGTTATTTAATACCATGTGCCTACATAAAGAGATTTCACTGTGTAGTTGAAACACACGGGTTATTCCATATGTCTCTCAATACTCTTTATATTCAACAATTTTTATGGTGAAAAACAAAATACTATTGACATCACCTTTTTCATAAACAAATAAATAATCAAAAACTAATACCACCTATATTTTCAAGGAACAGAGACATGCATCATCCAAGAAAATGTTAAAAGCAATGAAGATGCTTTGACCGCCTGAACTTCTGTTATCATATGATGGTAGTTGTCATTGCGATGGTAGCTCAGAGTGCGCTCTACTCATTACTCAACAATAACTGATCAAAATATTAAATTGCTTCTAACAAACTACTAATACATTAAAATCTAATTTTCTTAAAACCATCAAATTAGTGAAATAAAATACATGTAACTCAATTCTTGATGAATATAACAAGAAGCTATCGACTCGATAAAAAAAAAAAAACAAATAGTTATTAGTCTCATAAGTACAACTCGATTAGTAACTGCAAAAACATTGATATGTAGGGAGTCGGGCTCAAACCCAGGATTCCCCTGGTATGTGAACTCATCTGGCTGAAACAGTTACTGAAAGAACTTCAATTTGAAGAAACCAGCACAATGACACTAATATGTGATAATCAAGTTGCATTGCACATTGCCTCGAATCCTGTTTTTCATGAGAGGACCAAGCATATTGAGATTGACTGTCATTTTGTTAGAGAAAAGATTGAATCGGGTGACATCATCACCAGCTTTGTCAACTCCAATGATCAGTTAGCAGATGTGTTTACAAAGTCATTGCGAGGTCCTAGAATTAGTTATATATGTAACAAGCTAGGTGCATTTGATTTATATGCTCCAGCATGAGGGGGAGTGTTAAATATTATCTTAGAATGTAAATAATTATGTGGACTGTAAGTATTCTGGCCCGTTAGTATTACTGTAAATTAGAGTTATTTAATACCTTGTGCCTACATACAGAGATTCCATTGTGTAGTTGAAACACACGGGTTATTCCATATGTCTCTCAATACTCTTTATATTCAACAATTTTTATGGTGAAAAACAAAATACTATTGACATCACCTTTTTCATAAACAAATAAATAATCAAAAACTAATACCACCTATACTTTTAAGGAACAGAGACATGCATCATCCAAGAAAATGTTAAAAGCAATGAAGATGCTTTGACTGCCTGAACTTCTGTTATCATATGATGGTAGCTGTCATTGCGATGGTAGCTCAGAGTGCGCTCTACTCGTTACTCAACAATAACTTATCAAAATATTAAATTGCTTCTAACAAATTACTAAGACATTAAAATCTAATTTTCTTAAAACCATCAAATTAATGAAATAAAATACATGTAACTCGATTCTTGATGAATATAACAAGAAGCTATCGACACGATAAAAAAAAACAAATAGTTATCAGTCTCATAAGTACAACTCGATTAGTAACTGCAAAAACATTGATATGCAGGGAGTCGGGCTCAAACCCGGGATTCCCCTGGTATGTGAGTCTTTTCATACACAGATTCACATTAAAGAGGTTTAACAATGTGATTGAAGCAAATCATGTAGCAAAGAAAGAGATAAACCAGAATAAATTGATGAGGGGTCTTTTGCCATCCTAAAAATGCATAAATAGTTCATCCTTAATTATATACAGTATAAAGAACTATGTGCAGGCCATTGTTAATGAAAATAAGATAGTCAATATAACAAGGGTTCAACAATGTAATATAAAACATAAACCTGCTACTAAATTTAAGTATAATAAACCTTTATGAAGTCTCAAAATTAGGTTTATCAAGAAAATGTAGCAGCCACAGGCAACTATTCCGTTGGCTTGTTGACTACTGTTGATGAAGACAAGAATTTCTCACAATCCTTGGCTCCAACTTGTGTAAACTCTTTTATAAGCATATCCACGTATGCAGTTAAAGAATTTTTAAACTCCTTTGAGCAGCTCTTGTCACCCTGATCAACATCCTGAACCCCACCTTTGACCAAACAACCAACTTGAGCACCATCCATGTATGCTTTACAAGCCACCAAAATATCCTGAGCTCGGCTGCAGAAATGCCCCTTTACGTAGTCCTCGAAACTCTGAAACCCAAAATAACCTAACTAGTAAACTTTTGACCTCAAAATAAGAAGGAAGTTACAAGTAAGGCAATAATATACTGAAATAAACAAACAAATAAACCCATCACCAATGGCAGATCTTTTAAGGGACTGGCGGTAGCCATGACCCCTTCCATTTTTCCTTTTTTAATAGGTATGTGCAGATCTTGTAGCACTAAAGGTATATCAACACTGAGAAATAATACACGAATAATATAAAAATAATTTCCCTGTGTTTATATAACTTACATTCTAGCTTAGTGGGTACTTCTTCGTGTTGTTCTTGACACAGTTAGAGTTCGATTCGAGTTATAACATTATAGCATTTTTCCCCAAAAAAACATACAATGGAAATGCAAAACTACTCATATAGAATTCAATCCCTAGTTCCACAAATTGCAAAATATTGTTTTGTCGCTGGACTACTCCATACATTCGCTGTATTTTTGCAAAATGTATATATATATATATCCGCCATTGTGGGGCATGGATGGGTCTCCATTACTAACCCCAGCGAGTCTATTGGTCTAGCACCAGTCTATGTAGAATCTCAAGTTCGACAGCATTGACTATACACATATTTAATTTAACCCAATCACAATGGGCTTGTGGTTTTAACAGTCTTTTTTTCTGTCAATAAATAAATAAACTTCTTGATCCGGGGATCCACATGTTGAGAATGTATCAAACTATATCATAAAAAGTTGTGCACAGATCCAGTATGTCTACGCAATTATTATCTTTAATCATGATTAATGCAGATAAATCGCATGGACAATGCAATGAAAAGATCTAACTCTATACTATTGGAAGCATGTATGTTTTGTAGGGGACTGAATCGAAATCCTCGAAATCATTTTCCTACATATGCTCAATTTATTGTTCTTAAATGTTAAATTATTTCTTAAATTAGCAACTACAATGTCTATCATTATTCTCTTCGGATAGTGACCCAAATCCAAGATCAACAACAGAAATTGTAATATTGAATGAAAATAAGAACTAATATAGAGAAGGATCCCTATAATCCCAGAGCAATGCTCCTCAAAGAAGAGAATTTCTCTCTCTACCCAAACCTAAAAGGTTCTAACTGAATATGATTTTGAATGCCTTCCCTCCTTGCTAAGCATCTCCTTAATATAACTACATTCTCCCTCTAACAAATTTGCCACATAAACATATTGTAAACAATTCTCTATTTTTGACCCATTTATTATTCTAAGGCCCAAACCCAGTACCTAACACTATCAGCCCAGCCCACATAAACATATTGTAAACAATTCTCTATTTGACCCATTTATTATTCTATTCTAAGTAGGGATGGGAATAGGCTAGGCCGTCCGACAGGGGCCTATGGCCTGGCCTACTTATGGCCTGGCCTGCCCTGTTTAATAAAAAGGTCAGGCTCAGGCTGTTTTTAAAGCCTATTTATGTAAATAGGTCAGGCTCAGGCTTGTAAAAAAACCTATTAGGCCTGATAGGCCGGCCTATATATATTTTATATGTATTCCATTCTCTATTTTTTTCTTCTTCTAATTTTCATTGCACTCCAACAAACATGTATGAAAACAACATATTTTTTATAAAAACCGATATTATTTATTTGATACTTTATATTTTATAAAAATCAATACTATTTATTTGTTATCTTTATATATATTATTAGTATATAAATGTAGAAACCTTAATTGTTTATTATTACTGAATATGAGTCTGTTTGAGAGGTAATATTCCGAATTGTTTGAGAGGATTTGTTTAGAGGTAATATTCTGAGTTGTTTGAGAGATACTAATAGGTGCGTTTGTTTCAATAAAAAATTTATTCTTTTAAACAAAAAACTATTTTTTAGGGTTTAAAAGGTATTTGTTTCATATTTTTAAAAAATTTTGTTAGAAAAATCATTTTTTTATATATATATACATATACACATTAGTATTGGTATACGGAGAATCATATAAATCGATATGTGTAGAGCATCATGTAGCTATAGATAATTGTTTATTTATTATAATCTGAGTTTGTTTGAGAC
>NC_021166.2:30692108-30699213 GCF_000331145.2 Cicer arietinum
TTACCTATATATATATATATATATATATATATATATATTATTACTAAATATGATGTTGCACGAGAGGATTTGTTTGAGAGGTAATAATCTGAGTTTGTTTGAGACCATTTGTTTGAGAGATAATAATGAGTACGTTTGTTTTAATAAAAAAATTATTCTTTTAAACCAAAAATCATTTTTTTAGGGTTTAAAGGGTGTTTGTTTCATATTTTTTTTAAATTATTTTGTTAGAAAAATTATTTTTAATGTGAATAAGGCTTTTAAATAAGCTTACAGGTCAGGCCATGATAGGCCGTAGGCTAGGCTCAGGCCGAAAAAAAAGCCTATCATAGGCCGTAGGCCAGGCTTAGGCCTCAAAAATTCATCGTAGGCCAGGCTCAGGCCTTTCAAAGTCTGGCCTGGCCTTGCCTATTCCCACCCCTAATTCTAAGGCCCAAACCCAGTACCTAACACTATCGGCCCCTAGAAAAACAGCCTAGTCCTGAAGGCTGAAGTATGCATCTCTTGCTGCCAAATCTTTTCTCCGCACCAACTCTTGCCTCTGTCAAATACAAAGTTGAGCAACCCATGAAAAATGAGTAAACCACTCCAGCAGTAGTAGTTGAATTTCAAGTCCTTGCCCCTAGGATTCCACTGTTGAAAGCTTGACCAATCAACTTCAATCAATCGAGTATTCGTCACAGTTTTATTCCAATTGCATTTGGGTAACAACCTGTAGTTGGTCTTTTCCAATTTCAAAGGATCCAATACATCATCAATCACAACTCAAGTTGAGAAAAAGGTGATCTCACTTGAAGCACAAAATATAATTAATACCGCATCTCCTGTATACAACTTGTCGAATTCTACTTCCTCCAGTATATAGAAAATAGTTCCACATTTTCTTCAAAGTCTAGAGCAAACAACAAGTTGCATTCCTCTAAATTAGATATATGACAACCACGTCTATCCGAGTTCAACATGCTAATGTAAATAATTTTGAATATATGGTTGCTTGTATCTTGTTCATACTCCAAATGAAAATTACCCTGCAGTGGTGTGAACATGGGATACGGTACACATCTAAGGGAGTATACGCACTTGGCAATAGCATTTATAGACATCTGTAATGCACCCAATACCTTAAAGAGATACTTGGCAATAACATCTATAGACATTTGTTGTGCACCTAATACCTTAGAGTATTCTGCCATTGCTAAAAATGAGTAAAGATGATAAAGTACTGCAATATGCCCTCTATAGATAGAAATGTAAACCTATGTCTATTGCATGCAAAATAGGGATTGTGCTTTGGGTTTCCTTCTCTCCAATAGGTCTTTGGAATTGGTTTCATTAATCCAAAAATAATTTGCTGCAAAGATAGTAAAAACAAGGTTGCATATCTTCCTTGAATTCCTTGGTCTGGAGCTTCAACCATTATGTCCGAAACAAAGTTTGTTGCATCATATGACAAACACATCCCTATTGTGAAGAATGAATGGCTTCTTATTTGACAAAATTTTCCATCAATATCACCAACAAATTTTCCATCCTCTATTGTTGCCATTTCACCTTTTCCACCATATATATTCTCTTTGATATATTGAACAACCTCAATAGTAGAGTTCAACTCGTACCCACTAACATTCTCTACCGAATGTTGGCTGCCTCTTGTATGAGATGCATTCTCCCTTGCCGATTTCAATGCTCCCCTTTCAACATATTGGGCCGGGCCCACTAGATCTAAAATTGGATCCACTTTGTAAAATACCCACATGGTTGGTTCCTTTGATGGGTTCTCCTTCAACTTCTCAGGTCGGACCAATTGATAGAGACCCAAATCGAAGATCAACAGAAATTGTAATATTGAATGAAAATAAGAACTATTACAGAGAAGGATCCCTATAATCCCAGAGCAATGCTCCTGAGAGAAGAGAATTTCTCTCTCTGCCCAAAACTAAAAGGTTCTAACTGAATATGATTCTGAATGCCTTTCCCCCCTTGCTAACCATCTCCTTAATATAACTACATTCTTCCTTTAACAAATTTTCCACATGAGCATATTGGCAATTCTCTATTTGGCCCATTTATTATTCTAAGGCCCAAACCCAGTACCTAACATCTTTTGTCCCTCAAAAGCTTGCCAGAAGGCGCAGGAGAAGAAACCCTTGGCATAATTTCACCAAGGTGCAATGAATGAACATGACAACTAACAAAAGAAACTATCTAAAACAGTATATTATACGCTACAGATAAAGAGTTGGATCAAGAGAAGGTTCAAGAATCAAACCTTTGGAGGTCTTCGTATCAGATACACCATTGTCCTCAATGAAAGGAGGAATGTGTCTTCATTATACTGCAGGGATCTCATTTCACCTTCAGCAGAACCACTCAAACGTGCATATCCAGGCTCATTAAAGTATGGCTTTGTATTCAAGATTAGACCTTGTATAGAGACCAGGACCTGTAAAATTGTTGAAGTACCTGGAAGCCACTTCTCATTCTTATTGCCAGACCAGGTGTTAAGTAGACTAAGGCACACTTTGCCACAATTATATAAATTTGGATTGAGCCGAAGTCCACCAGAATGGTAGTAGACTTGCTGCATTAAAAAATGTCCCCCAAGTCAGACTTTGAATTAAAAATGATGTACATAAGAATAGTTCAATTTAGCTGTAGTAATCTCAACAACATACCGGAGGTACATTGGGATAGTCCCGGGGAAAGAAAACATCAAAAAAGAAAAGACCATCATGATAAGGAGTTCCCTCTGCTCCAATAATCACAGCCCTCAACAGATCAATTCTTGATTCATAAACTCTGACAAATATTGAATCTAACGGAGATAAAAGAAAGTATCAAAGAAACAGCAGGAGATTGCACAAAAAACCACATGACAAGTTGCTCATTATGATATTAAAAACAAAATTTACATTTTACAGCTTTTTCTATCCTCCAGCTTCAGAACAAGTATATGGCCACTACAAACGGAAAGAAAGACTAACTATTTTATAAAGATATATATTTAAAAAATGCAGCCACACTAATGGCTTTTGGATTCGACAAACACCGCCAAAGCATATTAATAACAATGACGAAGACAATACCAAAGTAGAGATCCTTCAGCTTGAGAAAAGAAACCAAATACAAAAGATGATATGATAAGAAAAATATTACAGCAATGTGTGACAGAAATACCGAACAAACAACTTTACCTGGTAAATCCTTCTCCAATAGCTTCCACTCTTCCTGAATTCTTTTAACCCAATTCTTTGAATGCTGTTCAGTAAATAAATTAATGGTAAAACAATAAAATTAGAATTAAAAACGAAATACAATGCACTAAAAAGAAAGTTACCTGTGTCATGGACACATTGGCGCGAGTGAAGTAATGGTCTGAAGTGTCATCAATAGTGTCAAATTGCTTAAAGTTTTGAAATTTCTTCAGAATTTCATCCCTGACTTCATCAGAGATAGTCACAACAGTACTATCAGCAGTTGTGCCATTATTTCCATCTCTCGCAGAATTGGGAACCCAAGTGTTACCGAACACTTGCTCAGGTGGGGCATGAAGAGGAACAAATGGAGGAACAAATGGATTGAAAATAGTTGAATTAGCTGTATAATTTGGAAAATGATTAAACTGAGCCAGCCAAGGATTTGCAAATTCAGTTCCCGAAAAAAAAAATGATCCATCTACAGGTCCAATGAAATTTGAATGTTGTGAACTGATACTTCCAGTTTCAGCTGCATTCTTTGCACTTTCAATTAGTTTGCTATGCTGTGACTCACCTATATATGGAAACTTCATTCCCTCTGAGTCGTCTACAACGCCATGGTTAGTTGAAGAACCAAAACCATAAAGCTTCTTTTTACCAGAAGGTCCCGAAAACCATTTAGAGGTAGATGACTCTGCTCCTAATGCCAACTTTAACTTGCGTCTCCTGCACTGTATGGCTTCTATTCTTTTCTTACTAGTGACAGCTTGAGAAAATAACTGAGAAGGTATTTTTACTTTGGGAGGGAGATCAGTACATTCCATTTTATTTTGTTCACTACAACTACCTCCTAAAGGTCCTTTGGCTTCAGGCATAATAGGCTCTAATGACCATGTAGGCTGAGATAAGCCACTAACTTGAGAATTTTGAGATTCAGATTGCTGAATATGAAAGCTAGGATAAAATAAACTACTTTCAGCCTTCTTTGAAACTAGATCATATTCTTTTAACCAAGGAATCGGTGCCTCAATACCAGGAGGTATATCCGCATTATCAAAATGTGCCTGTAGTAAAGCATAATTATCTACATCCATATAATCATCCGTAAAAAGATCAGGGTAGTCGTCATCGTCATCATCATATGAGTGGTCAGAACCATGCTCATCAATGTTGATTAAATTATTTGGAACAGAAGTATAACCATTGGAAGATTCGACCCTGCTACTTGGTCCAGCTTTGTCAATCCCATGCGGAAAATATATATTATCAAAGTGTTCCTGAAAATGGTTTCAAGAAAAATTTACAGTCATTTTTAATATTGGAGAGGATAACATCAATCAGCTGCAAGAAAGAAATCTTATTCACAAACCATAGTTTGATGATCACTATAACCATTTTGAACAGATTCAATCGTCTTCCCCTTATTACTTCTACCAACTTCTTCGCTAACTACCAGTAAATCTGTTGAGTCATCATCGTCGTCGATGTCAATCACATCCAGTAAAATGGCCTACAGAAGAGAAATATTATTAGTATTGTTGAATGAGACAAAAAGATAAAAACATGATTAAACCAGATCGTTAGCTACACCACGGAGATTATTATATAGACTTTGAAAGAATCTATATACAATCACAGCATTGATTACATAATAAATACCATTAATAATAACATAATAACTATGATATCAAATTTCCATTAATAACATAATATATTCCTATAAACAGAATATACTATTTAGGTAAATATCAATCAAATCCACCAAGCTTTTAATATTATGGGGTGCTCAAGTCCCGCATCCAGAGCAAAAATCCAAAATAACACAGGCACTCTTCACAAAATATCTAAACAAAAATCCCACGAAAATTTTAAAATGCACAAGCACGAGACACCACTCAGTGATACAGTACATTTGTGCTGCTAGATGAATCATAAAAAATTATCTTCAGAAATAGTTCCAGCCATAACCACCATTCAACTTTCATCACAGCAAAATAGTTTTCCTTTTTCTACGTGCTCTCGTTTATTGTCAACTCTTATTTCTTGCCAATACGGTAAACTTCATAAAACCTCTTCCCAACACTAATTTTATCATTAAAAATTTTAATTTTTCTCTCCACCTTCCCTACCCATCCTTAACCTTGATGACCCTTCTTTACATGTATTGCAGAAATCTGTTCTCCCACTTCCACTTTTCCTTCTTCTTCACCCTTTCTCCTTTTTATTTATATTCCATGGAACATAGCCTCCCACCATCCTCAGTCCCTCTTTTCCTTAAGATTATTTTAATTACAGTGTGGGTGACTTTACTTTTGAATGGACTTGTATACTCTCTTCCTTCTCCACTGATTACTCAAAGAACAGCTCAGGCTGTATCCTAATATGCATTCCTGACTGAACTAAAGACTATATCCCAAATTGCATTTTGAATTTGGATTTGGTGAATTTGTAAAATTGGTTAAGCCTGCTGAGAAAAACCCAAATTTAAATACAAACACAGCCTTCCACATAATATCGTCCACAAAATTCAGCAGTCCCAACCCAACAACTTTATTGCAGAACATAGCATAATTCTGTCGAAGATTTTGTTTTTTATGGTTTTCTTTTTCTGGCTGTGTAGCTCAAAACCAATGTTGTCAATTGCCGATCATGGAAAATAGTGGATTGTTCCAATTCTGCTATACAACAGTACTATAGTGCCATTATTTGATAACATTTTGTATTAAATAATGCATCGCACAACAATAGCTGTTTGTTTAATTCCACTATGGCTCTATGAGGCAGCTATAGCCACTATTTAATAACACTATCCAAAACAATAAAAAATACATATGATCATGATTACAGTAATATGCAATCTAAACTGAATTGCCAACCAATGTACCAATAAACTCCTCAAACTTGAACGACTTTTGGTACAGACATCACGGACTTAAAAGAAAATCAGAGTAAAAAATGGCATATAAAAGCAAACTAAACAGTCATTTTCCAAACAAAATAACACCCAAAATTGACAATGTATAAGACCAGCTAACCTCATAACAAACACAGCTAGAAACATCATAGTCCACGAGATGCATTCGATGACAACATAAAAAATAACGAGTTCAGAAGGAAAAAAAAAACCAAGCAAGCCAAACAAATTAAAATCAAAAGTCCTTAAGCCCTAAAGTGAATAAAGATAGTTAAAATCAAAAGTAGTTAAACCTAAATTGAAATACAGATCATTCTCAAGTGAAAAGAGAATTTAAATTTAAGAAAAAGAAAAAGGAAAGAATAGCAACGAATTGATACCTCTTTCTGCTTCATCAAATTGGAAGAGTTGTGAGTTGGCGGTGGTGGTGGAATCTCGATTACCTCAGGGTCCATGAAACGATGAGAACTGTTTCCAGAACACACGCTCCTTCTGTTAAACAGCCAAAAGAGTGAGTGAGTGAGTGAGTGAGAGAATTCGTATTCATGCACATATCACTGCGATTGCAGTGAAAGAAAAAAAAAACTAAACAGAAAAGCGAAAGAGAAAGAGAAAACGACGAGTTGGAATTCTGAAATGAATGTTCCGACAGAGACGGCGGAGGCGGCGGCTGCTCGATCGATCGGCTCATCAAGAATAATCGACTGGAATTCAATCAAACACACTTCGACAGAGAAAATTGAGTGTTTTGATTTTGAGAGAGAAAGCGAGAGAGAAAACGAGAGAAAGAAAGAAAGAGTAGAAGAAAATGTAATGTTATGAGATGAATGAAGCGAAAGGTTATTATGATGTTATTATTATTGTCTTCGCGCGCCTTGTCATGAAGATCAACATGGATTGCGACCACACCGTGAGTGTTCTTTAATTCCCCCAAACCCCTCTTGCTTTGTTATTACCCTAAAAAGACACGCTTTTTCCATAATTTACTTTTCTT
>NC_021166.2:30699223-30730777 GCF_000331145.2 Cicer arietinum
TTTGGCCCGGTTTATCTGTGCACGCTTTTATTTACTGCAACTTGAAATAATTTATTTAACCCATCAAACAAAATTGCTTTCGTCACCAAAACTTTTTTTTCCTTCGTGGTTTTGGTTTACTTAATTGTACAATATTTATTTACAACTTCCTAATCGCAACGTTAGACAAAGTATTTAGTGCATGATCTTCTCATTGTTTCTTATTTCATTTATAGTTTATTTGAAGAATGATAAATACAAAAAATAGTTGTTCACAATTTTTTAGTTATTCACAATTTTCATATTTTTGCAAATTTTTAATATTTTTTAACTTATTTGTATTTATTTCTCTTTAAATAGATAACTCATTTAGAGCCTCTTTGTTATAATAGACTTAAAAAAATAATTTAAGTATTCCACAATCTATAAATAATTTTTTAAAGATTTTCAAAAAAAATAAAAATAAAATGTTTTGTGTTTGTCTAAGGTAGTAAACATCACTTTTTTTATAAAAAAAATTATTATAAATTTTTTTTTTGTTGAAAACTATTAAAAATTGACTTCTCATCTTAAACAATTTTAAGATTATTTTTTCAGGTTTTTATTTATTTCAAAAAGTTGTAATAAATAATTGTAAATTGTCAACAGTGATTTTTTTTAAAATAATTATTTTACAGAAAAGATTGAAACATATCATTACAAGAGTCAGAATCTCTCCATTTATGTTTTATTTGGAGAGAAATAGACACAAAGAAATAAAAAAAAAAAAAAAAAAGAATTAAAATTTAATGTCAATAGAACCCATTTAATGGTGAGATTTATTAACTATATTTTGTGTTTATCTCTTCAAATATAACTATAAATAGAGAAGAAAAAAAATGCATATGATTGATCATATCTCCCCTTACAGTAGCTCACAATATTAATACTTCATTTTTAAAAATCAGTATTTTCTGAAAAAGTAATTTTTATCCCTAAATTTTAATCAAAACAAGATTTTAGTCCTCTATTTATAAATCTGGGATTTTAGTTCATTTGTTTCACAGATTTTATAATTTTTCCATACTTGTAGCATATAATATTTTTTTAAGGTTGATCATATTCATTATTCATTGATGATATAGAATTATATTTTTAATGATGTGACACCGATGATTTAAACTAAAAAAACAATGAATTCACAAAAACTGTTATATTTAATAAATAAAACTTAGAAAGATGTTGTAACCGAATTTCTCATTGATGTTTATGGTCTAAATTAGTAATATCATATCATCAAATGTAATTTTTTATTAATTAATGATTATAACACCTCAAAAATATAAGCTCCAAATAGAGTTATGGGAAAAATCTTAAAAATTGTAAAACGGTGATGCAAAAATTCTAGTTTTAAAATAAGGGTGACTAAAATTTTATTTCATTCAAAGTATGGAACTAATAGTCCATTTAAACGTATTATAAGAAAATTCAAGTCCCAATGAAAAAAAAGAAAGAAACTATTAATCATGAGTTTGGAAAAAATTAAAATGATGTAATTAATTTTATAACATTTTAATAAAAGGATAAAAATGAAATATTGTTATAAAATATAAATCACAAAAGTAAAAATTAGTCATGGGTTGGACAATTTTAGTTCCCGCAAAATAATTAACAGTTTTTTATAGAAGGAAAAATATTCCGACTAAGTTTTGAATTTCAAATGTTTATGTTTTTATTTTTTTTAATATTTAAATGTTAACAAAGGAGGCTGTTTTTAATTAATTTTATATTTTTTAAATGAATACCCTTAAATGTTTTAATTTTTATAAACTGAAATAAATTACACATTGAACGTTTTATGATATTTTATTACACATTTCCAAAAATACCCATAAAATATTTAAAATTTTAAAATATATGGATTTTATAAACTAATTTCGGAGTTTTTAATTAAATACTTATATTTTTAAGTTATGAATTGTAAAATTTATCATCATAAATTATTATTGATGTTACAAACAATTTGAGGTTTTTTTTATCACTATATACTCTTTTTTTAAAAACTTAACCAAAATGTCCCACTTTAAAAATAAAAAAAGGCTAAATAATACCAGCAGTCCTTTAATTTAATTTCAGTTAACGTTTTATTCATTATTTTTTTTCCAATTTGATCATTTATTTTAATTTTAAATGACAATTTGATCTATATATTTTAAAATGTCAACAATGTTATTATTTTTTTACAAAAATTTAAAAAACTCATCAAAAAATTTAAACAAAATTCATAAAATTAATTATCATCTTTAATATAATGCAAAATTCGTCAAATGTATAGCTCAAATATACATATAAACTCATATTTTCAGCTTTAACAACATCAAATTCATCAAATAAAGAATGAAAATATGAGTTTATTTAAAGATTTAAGTTACAAATTTGATGAAATTTGCATTATATTGAAGATGATAATTAATTTTATGGGTTTTGTTTGAAAATTTTGATGAATTTTGTAAAAAAAAAAAGATAACATTGTTGATATTTTAAAACATAAAAGATCAAATTATCACTTAAAAAATGACCAAATTGGGAAGAAAATAAATATAAAAGACTAAAACATTAACTGAAATTAAGTTAAGGACCGCATATACGACCAAGTAAATGATTAACTTTTTTTTTTCATGCGACCATCTACTAAGTTTATTTATTTATTTTTTCATTTTAATTTTTCAATAATTGTTAATTAAATTAATAAAAAATAATTAAAATATTTAAAAAACAAAAGTATATTAATAAAATCAAATAAAATATATTAAATTGAAAAATAAAATACATAAAAATAATGTGTCCCTAATATTTTGCAGATAAAATAGCAATACAATTTTATTTTATCAACAACTCCCTTCTATTTTTACTTCAATTTAATAAATAAATAAATAATAATAAACAAAATAAAATATTGTTAATCTAATAAAAATAATAATAATAATAAAATATTTTTAAAAAATTAAAATTATAATAATAAAATCAAACAAAATATCCAAGTTAACGCAGTTGAGTAAATGTGTCAAAATAAATAATGTATTATATTATTTTAACAACTCACTTCTATTTTCTCGTGAAATTAGCACTTAATATTGTTTTGTTAACAATTATGTCATATTTTCCCTCCAAATATAAATAATAATAATAATAATAATAATAATAATAATAATAATAATAATAATAATAATAATAATAATAATAATATTGATAATGATGAAGTAAAGTGTTTCTGTTTTATAATAAGTTGATTGACCATTTTAATTTATTTTTATTATTATTATTATTATTATTATTATTATTATTATTTATTATACCCGGAGGTAAAATAGTACAAAATTGTTAATAAAATGATATTAAGTGTTAATTTAACGGGAAAATAGGAGTGTGTTGTTAAAATAATATAACACTTTATTTAATTTGGCACATCTACTCAACCGTGTTAACTTTGATATTTTGTTTAATTTTATTATTATAATTTTGATTTTTTTATTTTATTAGATTTTAAATATTTTATTTTTTTTATTTTTTATTTATATATTAGATCGAAGTAAAAATAGAAGGAAATTGTTAACAAAATAAAACTGTGTTGCTATTTTATCTGTAAAATATTACAAACACGTTCTTTGTTTTAGTATATCTAATCAACTGCATTAAATTTGATTTATTTTATTTAATAATAATAATAATAATAATAATAATAATAATAATAATAATAATAATAATATTGATAATGATAATGATGAAGTAAAGTGTTTCTGTTTTATAATAAGTTGATTGACCATTTTAATTTATTTTTATTATTATTATTATTATTATTATTATTATTATTATTATTATTATTTATTATATCCGGAGGTAAAATAGTACAAAATTGTTAATAAAATGATATTAAGTGTTAATTTAACGGGAAAATAGGAGTGTGTTGTTAAAATAATATAACACTTTATTTAATTTGGCACATCTACTCAACCGTGTTAACTTTGATATTTTGTTTAATTTTATTATTATAATTTTGATTTTTTTATTTTATTAGATTTTAAATATTTTATTTTTTTTATTTTTATTTTTTATTTATATATTAAATCGAAGTAAAAATAGAAGGAAATTGTTAACAAAATAAAACTGTGTTGCTATTTTATCTGTAAAATATTACAAACACGTTCTTTGTTTTAGTATATCTAATCAACTGCATTAAATTTGATTTATTTTATTTTTTAATTTAATATACTTTATTTAATTTTATTAATATAATTTTTTGAAAATATTTTAATTATTTTTTATTAATTAATTAATAATTTTTCAAAAGTTAAAATAAAAAATAAAATAAAAACGCATCCGGATGCAATCTCTTTTTACAAACAAAATTGATCATTTACTTGATCGCATCCCGAGAATACTACCTCTTCTTAAAGTGCCTAAAAATAGAGCAACTTACTATATTTTTTCCAAACGGACATTTTGATGAAGTTTTTAAAAAAAGAAAGATATAGTAATAACCGCGGTTTGAAGTTGGGTCCATGGTCTTTTTTTCCACGCGAGGCTAATTAGTTTGAAAAATTAATTGAGCATATCAGTTTGTACAATGCATGTGTCATTCAAGAATTATCTACTTATAGTAAAAACTAAAAATATTCTTTTTTACGAAAAAACTAAAAGTATCCAAAATAGGTGAAACAATATATACGCACTTTTTTTTAATTAAATATATACGCACTTTATTTTTATTAAATATATACGCACTTTAATGGTATGTGCTTCACAATTTTTATATTAAAATTATAAATTTATAATATATATATATATATATATATATATATATATATTACATCAATTTTATTAGAATGTTGGTCTATGAAAATTTATTGTGGCTTATTATTTAAAATATTTACTATCCTTGCAATATATGATAGTATACATCTACATCATAATTTATGTATTAATAAGTTTTTTATATAGATAATATTGAAAAAGAAAATATTATTATTAATAACAATGAAAAAAATAGCCATTTTATATTTATCTCAAATGAAATTTGAACTTCGTTTGAGAAGGATACAAAGTCAACCTCTTATCAGCTAACACCTCAAACAAAAATTTAGTCAATATATCGATTTTTGTGTGTCATCTATTATACACAAGTCCCTACAAGCACTCAAAAACATTACAACAAATTATTTGAAGTATAAAACAGCAAGAGAAGATAAAATTTATGAGAGTCATTGAACGTGCTGAAATTCCATATTATTTTTATTGAATGTTTATTTTTTTGACATAAAATTAATATTCATTTATTTAAATTAAAAGAGTACATCGATTGAGAACAACATAAATATAAATTCGTTAAAATCGAAAAGATAAATTTGCGAACACATTCGTAGCACCCAAATTAATAGTATAAAATGGCAAAATGCTATAAATTTGAGAAAGTTAAAGTGAATAGAATACCACATGTCTTAGGTTCTGCAACGTTGATGACGCTGAAGTCATTGATTGAATATGTATCTATTAGATTTAAAGTAAATCTGAAAAAATGGACACCACAACAAGACGAGAAAATCAAACAACGTCAAATTTAATTGGCGAGATAATAAAAAAACACGATGAAAAATTAATTTGTATGAAATCATTTATTTAGGTTAAGTAATAGAAAAACATGTACAATGATGTAGAGGAATAATTTCAGACCTATAATGAAGAATATAAAGACAAAAGGAGAAGTAAAGAGTAGTAGGTGACGATTAAACCTATATTTATGTTGTTTTTTAATATATAATTGTTATATTTCTATTGAAGATAATTTCAGTGTATTATAAACTTAAATCTTTTGATCCTCTGTATTAAAAATAAAAAGGCCTATATTTTTCAAATACTTGATAAACTTATATCTTAGTTCAGTACTGATGTATTTCTACACTATTAAAAAAATATAAATTTTATATAAAACTTTAGACAGAATAATTTGTCTTTGAAACTATAATAATTTTTTTGGGTGGATCGGAGATGCATGTAACTATTATCTAAAAAACATAAATGGTCACAAATCCGTCTCTATTTGAGATAGATTTTCGACAAACTAATATTTTTATTATCCGTTTTTTATTTCATTAATTTTTGTCACAAAACTGTGTGAAATATTGAAACGAATCCATGATATAATACATGATTTTGTATATGTTTTTATGTTTAAGTGAAATCTGTCCAATATCTATGCAAAATGTAAGACCGTATAATTTAATTAAAACAAGAATTAGAACTTATTTATTATTTGTGTCTTCTATTGTTTATTTTTGGGTTGTTTACGTTTAGATTGTCTTTCTTTGTAGCATTTGTTATATTTGTTAAATGTTTTTCATTATGGTAAATCATTATGTAAATGTCTTAGCATTTTTGAAATTTTAAAAATTAAAAATGATTTTCAATTGATTTTTAAAAAAATAGGCAAGATATATCTATTGTTTAAATTATATATTGACTTTAATGAGAATTTGATATCATTATAATTTTTTTTTAAATTAAGGAACAAAAATTTTGTCGAATAAAATTTATACGCAAAATTTTCAAAAGCTTTAATTAATAGAATTATTATATAATTTTTTGTTACCAAAAAAACTTATATGTGAAAGATATACGACTCGTTTTAGAACGAACTCATAGACTAGACGAGCCGAGGTGACTTAAAATCACAAAATATTTAGATATTTTTTTAAAATATTAATATTTTGATGAGTTTTTTTTTCTTCTTTGGTGTAATATTTTGTAAGAATCGAAATGAACCACCTCGCTTTATTTTTTTTTGTGTGGACTAGAATGACTTATGTAATAAAAATAAGATGGGTAATGATTAGTTTGTAAAAATATATAATATTTTTACATGTAGTAAGATTTATTTTTTTTAGACCAAATTTTTGGTGTAGAATGAGTAGAAGAATAAAAAAATCTTCTTGGCATTTTTCTCATAACTAGTGCAACTTTATTCATTCACTTGACGTTATTGTCTTTCATTCTCTCGCTTACCAAAAAAAAAAAAACATAACACCATCATCTCTCTTGTCTCTTACTTCTTACAAATGTTACTAAGTAAACACTTAGAAAAAAATATCTTCCTTGCTTGAAATCCATTCATCTTTTGATCAAGGTTTGTGAAATCATCTTCTTTTATTCTCCTTTTTCTATTGAGATCATGAAAAAAAATTCATTTTCCCCATCCTTTCTATTTAGGCCGTGAGACCCTATGTGTTTTAGTTTTTTTTTTTCTTCACAAAAGCTATAAATTCAAGTCTAATACTAGTTGATCTAAAAGAAAAAATTTGTGGACTTTAATTTTTGAAAAAAAAAAAATATATGTGAAGTTTTGAAAATATATTTTGTTAATATTCTAGATCTATAAGTTGTGATGATAGATCTCAAAGAAAAAATTGATTTTGAATATTTTATGTTATTTTCAAAAAATGAACCATGTTGAATGGTATTTTTTATTTAATAAATGTTGTAGATCCATTTTTTATAGTGAATGATCTAAAAGAAAATTTTGGTTTAGAATATTTGGGAGTTTTACAAAAAAAAATGATTTTATATTAAGGTATTGTTCGGTAACGCCAATAAGCCACAACAAAAAAACAAGGATTTTGTGAGGGTCAAAAGCCCTCACAAAGGGGAAGAAGCAGCCACAAAGGGGAATTTGTGGCGGCCTTAGATAGCCACAAATACGGTGGTCACAAACATTTGTGGCGGTCAAAACAGCCACAAAGTTTGAAAAGTACGTTGCCTTTTGTGAGGGCAAAAGCCGTCACAAACGTCTGCCTTTGTGATGGCATAGGCCGCCACAAAAGACAGACTGATTTTAAAAAGTTAAGCCTTTGTGAGGGCCAGGGCCGCCACAAATGCTTCCATTTGTGAGAGTTTAGGCCGCCACAAAATATTAAGTATATTAAAAAATTAATTTTTTAAATTCGAAATTAATACTTTATTATAATATTATATATAATAAATTAATATGAATATAAATTGAAAATTTAAATTTAAATTGCAATTAAATTTAAATTTAAATTTAAATTAAATTTAAAATATAATATCAATATAAAATAAATTTAATATATAATAAACTAATCTGAATATAAATTAAACATTTAAATTAAAAATATAATATTACAATTTAATTATCATTTAAATTATATTTATAATTAAAGATTAATTTAAATTAATAATAAATTAAAATTAAAATTAAACTAAAATTTAAAAATTAAAATAAATATTATATATAAAATTATAATATTAATAATAATTAAAGTAATTACTACCAACCCAAATAAATTAAAATCAATAAAGTAATATAGTTTTAAAAAAAATAGTTATATTAAAATCAATAAATTTTACTTTATATGTCAATTAGGGGAGCATTAATTAATTCGCAAACAATATAATAAATTAGTATCAAGACTAGTATAATTATATAAACCGAAATAAAATTTTAAATGATGTTTTTTAAATAATTAAGACTAACAAAAAATATCAAGACTAACAATCAATAAACTATATTAATATGTATCAAGACTTATAACAAAAAATAATAATATCATCAATTTTAATAATGTTTTTTTAAAAAATAGTTATATTAAAATCAATAAGTTTTACATGTGTTTGAAACTTTTATTTATCATATATTATATTAACAACATAATTTCTTTTTTTTTATAAATAAATCTATAATAACCACATATTACTAATCTATATTTTAAAAATAATATAAATATATTTATAATATCACATATATATTTACTAATCTAAATTCAAAATGTATAAAATACTAACTTGATGTCGGGTAGTGTCTGACTTGAAGCTTTCACGTACAAAGCTTAGAACTCTTCGAAGTAATTAACAACCACTGTCAAAATAAAAATTCAATAATATTAATTACATAAATAACTTCAAATCAAAAATAAAATTAAAAATAAAAAACTAAATATATAATATAATATAAACTTACCAAAATTGAAGCAACGTTGGAGGAATATTTTTTGTAGAGAGAAGGTGGAGAGAAAATTTAGAAGGGGGGTTTAGAGAGAAGTTAAAAGTGAAAAATGATGAGAGGAGTGGAGTAGTATATATAGGATTTGGCGGCCTGGGCGGCCAAAAAATGCCACGTAACTTTATTCTTTTGTGGCGACCTTTGCAGCCACAAAATGCAAAGGCTCAGGCTTTTGTGGCGGCCTTTGCAGCCACAAAGTGTAACGTCCCTTTAGGCATTTGTGGCGGCCTTTACCCTAACAAAATTTAGATTTTGTGGCTGAAAAAGCCCTCACAAAAATCTTAAAAATTTAGGTGGATTTTGTGGTTGCCTAAGCCCTCACAAAATCACAACGTTGTGATTTTGTGAGGGCTTAGGCAACCACAAAATCCACCTAAATTTTTGAACATTTGCGAGGGCTTTTTCAGCCACAAATAAAGACCAATTTCGATTTTTGTATTTGTGAGGGCTTTTTCAGTCACTAATTTGTGAGGGTTTTTTTGGCCACAAAATATTTGTAAAATTGGCCACAAATTAAGGTTTTTCTTGTAGTGAGCTAGCTTATAGCTTATTAAACTAGGTTATAAGTTTGATGGATTAAAATAGATGTGTTTGGTAAACAAACATTTTTCACCAACTTATAGCTTATTCTGATATTCTATTTCAAGTAGCGTATGAACTTATAGCTTATAGCTTCTTACATTTTTTACCATTTATAACCTTATTATTTTATCTTTATTATTTTTTTATCCTTATGTAATACCAAATAACTACCACGCTCACTCACTACTCTCTCACAAACTGGTTCACTGTTTCACGTATATTTTCTTCTCGATGAACAGAGTATCCAGTTTCTTTAATTCTTTACCAAAATAACTATAAAAAAGAATTAATGTTATTCATTTTACAAGAAATCGATTAAGGTATGCATTGCCAAATTTATTATTATTTCTTCATCTTCTAATTTATCATTGTGATAAAGTTAAATTCATTTTTTATGTCAAATTATAAACAGTAGATGAATTGCATTGTTTTTACAATTACTATTATATAGATGTAGCTTGCTAATCTTTTAGAGAACTATTCAAATTTATGTTTGTATTGTAATACAAAAAGAGTAAATGATATAACAAAAAAAAGTAAAGTAGGAAAATTTATTAAAAAAAGAAAATGAAGTAAAACAATACTTGTGAGAAATTAGATAAAAATATCACATTTTTTGTTATTTTAAATTAAATAATTATATCTTTTAATGTCATTTTATATTGTTAAAATCTAAATTTATCAAACACCTTAATTTCAATTAATTAGTTTTTCAGCTATAAGTCATAAGTTATCAATTATCATCTAACTTGTAGCTTAATTTTACTAAATAGAGCCTAAGATGTTTTTTCCTTCACAAGTGTGATAGTAGATCTTAATCAAAAATTAATTTTGAAACACTTTGAATTTTTGCTAAAAAAAATGAATTTATGTTAGTAAATTTGATCTTTAAGTTTTTGCGATTTTTATTGTTGAAGAGGTTCTAAAATGTATATTTACAACTAAGGATGAAAGAAATTTTTTAAGAGAAATTTTTTCTCATCCTCATCACAAATGGTCGAACCCAAAACATATTAGTTAGGGTTGGAGTTTCAATTTTTTCTTTTGTACAAATAGGATGTGTGAAGGTGCAAACACGAGAAGGGAGGATTGAATTATTTTTGACTAACCCCAAATTGTTGAAGGCACACTAACATCACTATCGAATTTGAAGATAAAGGTTTGGAACTTTAGTAGTTGATTATAACAATGACTATCACACTCTAAGAAAACACTTAGAAATTATTTCTCATTTGAAACAAATGTTTCTCTCTTTGAACTCTAAGATGAATTTGGAATTTTGAGCTTGAGTTCTTCTACTCTTTTCTGATTTTTTGATGATCTTCTTCTTCGGCCTTAAGTATCTATTTATAGATAAAATTAGAGCTTCAACTTAGTCATTGTTTAATTCTTAGTTGTATCTTCATTCCTACCTTTGTCAACAATTATCTTATTCAAAAATAATTTTAAACAATATGTTTTTTGATAATATGTTCTTTAGCCAATTCTTTATTTCTGAATCCAGGATGAGCAGTTCTTCTAGATTGATTATGTTCGTATTTTGTTCAGATTGAGTTTGTAGATTCTTCAAATTGATTATGTTTATTTTTTTGTTCAGATTGAGTTTGTATATTCTTCAGATTGATATTGTTCATACTTTGTTTAGATTGAGTTTGTAAATTCTTCATATTGACAATGTTCGTATTTTGATAAGATTGTTTTTGCAAATTCTTCAGATGAAACATCCTTCCTATTGCTTGCTTTGATTAGGGAGGAAACATAATGTTGGACCGGTTCTTGAACTTTCACAAGTAGGAATATGACTAAGTCCAATTCAATATTTTTTTCTTTGTCAAAATCTGAATCATATCTTTGCAAATAATAAATGTATCTTATTGTGAGTGTTTATTCTTGTAAACAATTCTTGATCATATCTTCTTGTAATTAATTCATATCTTCTTGTAGATAAATCTTGATCAAATCTTCTTGTAAATAATTCATATCTTCTTGGGATAAATAATGATTAAATCTTCTTGTAAATAATTCATATCTTCTTGTGTTAAATCTTAAAGGGCAAACACGAGAAGGGGGGTTGAATCATGTTTGACAAAGTTGATAACATTTTGCTAATCTAATGAAGGCTGATCGGTTTTTATGAATTACTTATATAAGAAGCAATCGGGTTTGGAGGTAGCAAACAATAAAAAGCATAAATAATTGGACACATAGATTTATCCTAGTTCACCACTAACTTGGCTACGTTCAGTCTCCTCATTCAGAAAGATTTAATCCACCAATTCAACAACTTGAATTACAAAGCACATTACCCTTCAAGCCAGTCTTCCCAAATAGCTTAACAACCCCATACTTTTGAGGAACTAAATATCTTGAACCTACAAGCCAAGTGTTCTCAAATAACCTAACAACCCCAAAATTTTGAGAAACACAAACACCTTAACTCTAGCAGCCAAGTCTTCTCCATATAAAATAAAGTAGGATACAAATAACTTTAACCTGGTCATTGAAGCAAATGTCTCAGTGTAATCAATGCCCTTTTTGCTTACTCTAGCCTCGTGAAAAAGTTTTGCCTTGTTCCTGACCACTTCACTTTTTTTTATTCAACTTGTTTTTGAAAACTCATTTGGTTCCAATAATGTTATTCTTTGGTCTAGGTACTAGACCCCAAACATCATTCCTCTTAAATTCATTTAATTCTTCTTGCATCGCAAGAGTCCATCCATCATTTTCATTTCCAACGATTAGTGTTTCAGTATGACATGAATTCTACTTCCATCCATATTTTCCTTTTGATTTATTTTGGCTTGGTCAAATTCATCTTTTGATGATTTGCTTGTATCCTCTAATTTTTTAAGTTCTTTTAGTTTGTCTGCATCTGCTTCCATTAAACCTGTACTATCATCAATTTGCTTTGAATTTTCAAGCTTAATCTGTTTTTCATATAATGTAATATAAATGAGATAATTTAACAATGAAACAATACAACCTAAAACACCAGTTTTATTTCTGGTGGTCTATGCTTGTTTTTGATGAAGCAAACTTGTATTATGCTTCTGCTGAAATGTTCATATTTGTGATTCTCCTGGTTCCTCTAAATTTTTGAGAACATACAAAATACTTATCTAGCTTTGATTTTTAAGATCAAGCTTCTAGTTATCACAGTAGACATAATATCATATAATAATTAAATTTAAAGAAAGATATAACCTATATTTCTCCAGTTTCACTCTTAAAACCCTTTTAGTTTCAGATTCTGAATTTGCATATTCTCTAATTAGAGGGTTTGGATGAAGGGACGTGAATTCCCATCCAGGTTTGTAGCCTTGATGAATTTGATTGGTGTTTTTAGAGAAGTTTCCTAATTTTGATTGTTCATATGACATTTCTATTTTTGCTGATGTATCATGTTCATCTGGTAATTCTAGTTCAGCATATGGTTCTTATTTTTCTGATAGTTATGGTTCATCAACCGGTTTTGATTCTGATAGGTATTGTGCTGACTAGTCCTACTTCCACCAGAGTCAGGTCTTGGGACAAAGCCTGTAACACCCTGGCCATTACCGTTACTGGCGGTGCTACCTCACGACCTTCTCGCCCCCCTCTTTCCCACCGTTGGAAATCTGACGAGTTTTTTCCTTCCGCGAGATTTGAGCCCGGTACCTAGGGGATAAGTACCGCATCCACACAGTCCCACTACCAATTGAGCTAGCTGGCAGCTGAAGATATGGAAAGAATGACTTTCATCACCCCTTGGGGAATATTTTGTTATAAAGTAATGTCTTTTGGTCTGAAAAATGTTGGGGCGATCTACTAAAGAGTTATGGTAGCCCTGTTCCATGACATGATACATAAATAGGTAGAATTTTATGTAGGTGACATGATTGCTAAGTCACAAACAGAAGAAAAACATGTTATTGATCTAAAGAAACTCTTCGAAATACTTATAAAGTTTAGGCTAAAGCTTAATCCCTCCAAGTGCACTTTCAGCGTGAGGTCGGACAAAGTATTGGGATTTGTGGTTATTCATAAAATAATGGTCGACCCTGATAAGGTTCAGGCCATTTTAGAAATGCCTCCCCCAAGTACAGAAAAAAAAAAGTTCGCAACTTTTTTTTCGGGAGACTAAATTATATTTTTAGATTTATATCACAACTAACTGCCACATGTGAACCGATCTTTAAACTTTTATGTAAAATCAAACTGTTGTGTGGAACGAAGAATGCCAAAATGCATTTAAGAAAATCCAACAGTATTTGCAGAAGCCTCCAATTCTAGTCCCCCTAGTTTCAGGCCACCTTTGATTATGTATCTTACGGTCCTCGATGAGTCCATGGAATGCGTGTTGGGGCAACACGATGAAACGGGAAAAAAAGGAGCATGCCATTTACTAAATGAGTAAAAAATTTACATATGTTGAAACGAGATATACAATGTTAGAACGTACTTGTTGTGCCTTAGCCTGGACGACCCATCGTTTAAGGCAATACATGTTTTTCCATACGACTTGCTTGATATCCATGATGGATCCAATCAAGTACATTTTTGAAAAGTCTGCTCTCACAGGGCGAATTGCTCGTTGGCAAATGATGTTATCAAAATATGATATTACCTATGTTACTCAGAAATCCATCAAAGGGATTGTCTTGGCAGATTATCTGGCTAATCAACCTGTGGATAATTATCAGTCAATGCAATGTGAATTCCCTAACGAAAGTATCATGGTTTTGTTTGAAGAGTGCAATAATGGAAAACAGACCCTGTTGTTCGATGGGACCTGAAACATAATGGGGCATGGGATTGAGATTGTCTTAATATCCCCCAAAAAATAGTTCATACCTATCACAATGCGCATGTGTTTTGATTGTACCAATAATATGGCATAATGTAAATCTTGTGTCATGGGAATTTTGGCTGCTTTGGAATTAAAAGCAAAAGTACTGGAAGTATATAGAGATTCAACCTTAGTCATTAATCAGCTTAACCAAGAATAGGAAACTTGAGATAAAAAGTTAATACCTTATTTTACCTACATAAAGGAATTGTCTTCACAATTTGACAAAATCACTTTTCATCGTGTCCTTCGAGAAAACAATCAATTGGCTGATGCTTTGGCTACTTTATCCTTGACGCTCCAAATAAGTCGAGACAATAAATCCCATCCATTAAAATGCAAAGTCGAGATCATCCTGCGTACTGCCACGTAATGGAAGAAGAAAACGACGGGAAACCTTGGTATCAGAACATCAAACATTATCTTATAAATAGAGAATATCCTCCCAGAATATTTAGAGAATGAGAAAAGGACTCTGAGACGGTTAACCGTGAAATTTTACTTGAACAAAATTTTTTGTATAAAAGAAATTATGATATGGTACTCCTCAGATGCGCCGATATCAACGAGGTAAAATAAATTTTACAAGGTGGCCACGATGGCTCTTATAGGATCCATATGAACAAATACGCCATGTCTAGAAAGATTCTTTGGGCCGACATTACTCTCTCACCCTAGAAAAAGATTTTTGTAATTATGTAAAGAAATGTCATAGGTGTGAAATATATGCTAAAAATATCCACGCCCCACCCTTACAGCACCCGAGTCGTTCTCAATGTGGGGGCATAGATGTCGTCGAAATGGTCAAAATGAAAGTGTCAAATTAACATCGCTCTATCTTAGTGGCAATGGATTAATTTATCAAATGGGTAGAGTTAATATTTTGTTATGACCTACTGTAACACCCCGATTTTCAAAGGGAGGATGTATTTTTTTTTCAAAAGTAATTAAACTAAAACAGAGAAATAAATAAAGAAATGCCTTTGGATAAATAATTGAGTCATTATAATTTTTAAGCAGCGGAAAAGTTTCTCCAAATATAAATCCAAAACATTTACACAACAACAAATGGTACATGGAACCCATTCAAATAAGATGTCAAACTAACAATATTAGTATACGTACAGTTTTCCAAATTTAAAATACTCCAACCCAAAAACTATACACCCTGAGTGATCTCCACGCGCCCCGTGAGATCCTCCTAACGTAGCTGCAGTCAAGCGTTCCCATCTCCATTCCCGTTCGTAGGGTACGAACCGGTAGGATCGTCCTGACTCTCATCTGAGGGCAAAGCCCAGATTTCCACAATAATTGTAAAGGGTCACCAACCAAAAAAAATAACAGTTAACACATAGCAACTAAATTTTTAAATTCTCAAAATAACTTTTCAACTAAGCATGCACCTTAACAGGATTTCCAATATGCGAAAAGTTTATACAATACTTTGCCAATTAAAAATGAAAGTAAAATGAAGTTCTCAATCTCCTAATTAACACATAACAAATCAAGACATCGATAAGTTAATGAGTAATCAATCATCTAACTCAAACTGAGGATTTTCACTGAGCCAATCGATTGGGAAATCGATTGGGGTGAAGGTTTTTAATGAAAACAGAATCCTGGGCTGAATCAATCGATTTGGCAATCGATTGACAGGATGACTAAGCCCCTGACTTAATACCAATCGATTTCCTAAAACTCCAAAATATTATTAACTTTGGCTTAAAAGCCTCCGAGCCAAAATCCAAAATATACCAAAAATACATAAAAGGGTACTTTAAAATTATGGGTCTTACAATAACCATCATACTTACACCCAATAACCAACACATAACACTTAGCACCTTCAACGTAATTACCACGATAAATCAAAATTCAAATCACTCAATCATAAACTCAAATCAAATACGACTCGTGTGCCAAACACCCTAATGCAATACTTATATGCCAAAATGCATGGACTCGGAATTCCAAACCAAAACCCTCCTCGAAGGGCCGTAAATCATAATTGTACCGCCTATCGCAGGCCAAAGTACCAATTACCGAGGTGCCACCTATCACGGGTCAGCACGATTTACTAAAATGCGTAAATCATAAACGTACCACCTATCACGGGTCAATACAGTTTACCGAGGTGTCACCTATCACAGGTCAACATGATTTACTAAAAGAAAAAGCGTGAATCGTAAGCGTACCGCCTATCACAGACCAGTACTGTTTACCGAGGTGCCACCTATCACGGGTCAGCACAATTCACCAAAAACGTAAATCGTAAACGTACCACCTATCACGGGTCAGTACAGTTTACCAAGGTGTCACCTATCACGGGTCAACACAATTTACCAAAAACGTAAATCGTAAACGTACCACCTATCACGGGTCAGTACAGTTTACCAAGGTGTCACCTATCACGGGTCAACACAATTTACCAAAATGAAATGCATGAGCATACACAGACTCCATTCACAACAATCGTTAAGCAAATGCAGATATTAAAAGATTCCCCATTTTTAATACCCATTTAACTTAAACGACTTTCAAAACAACATTAAATAAATAAGTCATTAAGAGATTCCCCGTTCTTAATACCGATTTAACTTAATGATTTTCAAAACAAAACGTTAAGCAAACAGTCATATTAAGAGATTCCCCATTCTTAATATACTTTTGACTTAAACGATTTTCTCGCAAAACATTCAGTAAACAAGTCATTAAGAGATTCCCCATTCTTAATACTCATTTACCGAAACGACTTTCAAACAACATTAATTAAATAAGTCATTAAGAGATTCCCCGTTCTTAATACCGATTTAACTTAATGATTTTCAAAACAAAACGTTAAGCAAACAGTCATATTAAGAGATTCCCCATTCTTAATATACTTTTGACTTAAACGGTTTTCTCGCAAAACATTCAGTAAACGAGTCATTAAGAGATTCCCCATTCTTAATATACTTTTGACTTAAACGATTTTCTCGCAAAACATGCAGTAAACGAGTCATTAAGAGATTCCCCATTCTTAACGTCCAGTTAACTTAAACATTTTCCTCAAACGCACATTAAGTAAAACGAGGTATTAAAAGATTCCCCATTTTTAATACTCGTTTGACTCTAATGGTTTTCAAACAACATTAATTAAATAAGTCATTAAGAGATTCCCCGTTCTTAATACCGATTTAACTTAATGATTTTCAAAACAAAACGTTAAGCAAACAGTCATATTAAGAGATTCCCCATTCTTAATATACTTTTGACTTAAACGATTTTCTCGCAAAACATTCAGTAAACGAGTCATTAAGAGATTCCCCATTCTTAACACTCATTTACCGAAACGATTTTCAAAAACGATAGTTAAGTAACCGAGACATTAAGAGATTCCCCATTCTCAACGCCCAGTTAACTTAAACATTTTCCTCAAATACACATTAAGTAAACCGAGGTATTAAAAGATTCCCCATTTTTAATACTCGTTTAACTCTAATGGTTTTCAAATTCCACAGAAACAAATTCAAACATACTTTCACATTCAAACCATAATTCACAACAACCACACCAATTAACAAACATCAAGTACGAACACACCAAATACAACGAACACAAATCACGCAACATAACACCCAGATACATCAAATTTCATTTACCACGAAACAAGCGACGAAAATGAAAACGGGAGAAAGGAGGGAAATTGGCCGCGGGTCAGAGGAAGAAGACGATGGAAATGTTTCTTTCAATTTTCTTTCCTTTTTCCTTTCCTCTATTCTCTTTCCTTTCTATTTCCTTTCCTTTCTTTTCTATTTCCTTTTCCTTTCCCCTCAAACAAACATATATACATAAATATATATTTATATATATATATATATATATTACTTACTTTTAACAAATATCTCCAAAATATTATTAACTTTGGCTAAAAAGCCTCCGAGCCAAAATCCAAAATACACAAAAATACATAAAGCACACTTTAAAATTACGAGTCTTACACCTACCAAACAAGATCATTACTAACAATGCCACAAATCCGAATAACAAAATGATAGATGAATTTGTGTGCCACCTTTAGAATTCAACACCACAACTCGTCCCCGTACAAAACAAAAATGAATGGCGCAGTTGAAGTAACAAATAAAAACATCAAAAAGAAATTATTCAAAAAATGGTTGTAACATACAAAGATTGGCATGAGATGTTGTCGTTTGCACTACACGGGTATCGCACTTCGATACGTAATTCAATTGGGGAAACACCTTTTTCCCTAATATATGGGATGGAGGCTGTGCTACCTATTGAAGTAGAAATCCTCTCGCTAAGAGTCTTAATGGAAGCCAAATTAGAGGAGTCTAAATGGGTACAAACCCATTTCGATTAATTGAATTTAAATGAAGAAAAAAGGTTGGTGCCCTTATGCCATGGGAAATTATATTAGAAAAGACTGAAAAGAGCGTACGAGAAAAAATATGTCCTCGAGAATTATGGGAAGAAGACTTGGTGCTAAAAAAGATCTTACCCATTCAAAATGATTATTGTGGGAAATGGACCCCTAACTATCAGGTGGAACTTTGATCCTCCTGAATATGTATGGAAAAGATTTAGTCTTCCCTGTAAACTCAGACGCCATAAAAAAATGTCACACTTAAATAATGAATACCCGCTAGGTTGAAAACATGAAGGGGAAACTTGGGCAAAAATTAGGGTACAAAAAATAATAATGAATACCCGCTAGGTTGAAAACCTGAAAAGGCAACCTAGGCAAAAATTAGGGTACAAAAAAGAATACCCGGTAGGTTGAAAACTTGATAGGGCGACCTAGGAAAAAATTAGGGTACAAAAAATATAATAAATACCTATTGTGTTGAAAACCTAAAAGGGCAACCTAGGAGAAGAAGTAAAACAACAACAGCAAAAACAAAGAATATATATTCAAAAGGATATGATCAACAATATGAATCGGACTATGGCACGTGAAGATAATACAATATACCTTTGAATTACTGGTAGCCAAGTCGGGTCTTCCACCCGTTTCTTCTGTTTAATCTTATGTATATTCTTTTTTTACAACGAATATATAACCTCGATATAATGATATATACATTTATCATCTTTATAATTTAACCCTCTTTCCCAAATGCATCTTATGGTTATTATGTACTGGAAAGTAAAACATATACCATACCTCAATATAAGGAATTGTGATATAGTCAGTTATAGTAGAAGTTGTTTAGAGTACAAGACAAACGACAACATGAGATCCAACTTAAGATCACAACATTAATTTTTCTTCAAAAATAAAAATAAAAATAAAGGAAAAAAAGATAAAATGACAAAAGAGAGATCAAAGATATCAAGTTCAAGAAAAATGTATGTTTTTCTCATCCATGATTTGAATGGCCGTGTACAATAAAAAATATTAATAAAAACCAACATATTCATTCATTCATTGATTCATGACATTTCATACATTTATAGCCGAGAAAACGATCGACATATTGAAGCCGGGAAAGCGACTCGCACCCGAAGCCGAAAAACGACCCGAATCTTGAAAGCGGGAAAACGACTCGCACCCAGAGCTGAGAAAATAACCCGCATGTTGAAGCCGCAAAAACGACTCGTACCCAAAGCTGAGAAAATGACCCACATCTGGAAGCCCCGAAAATGACTCGCATGCGAATCTGAGAAAACGACCCGCATGTTGAAGCCAGGAAACGACTCGCATCTGAAGCCGAGAAAATGACCCACATCTTGAAGCCAAGAAAATGACTCGCACCCGAAGGCAAGAAAATGACCCGCATCTTGAAGTCAAGAAAACGACTCGCACTTGAAGCCAAGAAAATAACCTACATCTTAAAGCTAGGAAAACGACTCACACCCGAAGCCAAGAAAATGACCCGTATCTTGAAGCCGGGAAAACAACTCGAACCTGAAGCCGAGAAAACAACCTGCATGTTGAGGTCGGGAAAACGACTCGCACCCGAAGCCAATAAAACGACCCGCATCTTGAAGCCGCTAAAACGACTTGCACCAGAAGCCGAGAAAAAGACTCGTATCTTGAAGTCGGGAAAATGACTCGCATCCAAAGCCGAGAAAACAACCTGTATATTGAAGCCGGGAAAACGACTCGCACCCGAAGCCGAGAAAATGAACCATATCTTGAAGCAGCTAAAAAGACTCGCACCAGAAGCCGAGAAAATGACCCGCATCTTGAAGCCGGGAAAATGACTCACACCCGAAGCTGAGAAAACGACCCACATGTTGAAGCAGAGAATATGATCTGAGAAAAATCAGTCCAAGTAAACCAATTCAATAGTAAGGTGTCACTTTCTTATTGTTTATCTAATTTTCTTCTTTTAAGTCTTTGTATTGCATCCCTTTAAAAAATGTTCTTTTGTTCTGTTTATGCAAAAATTTAAACTCATATGTTAAACTTTCATTTTTCTAAATTTGTCTGTTCCTAAAATTATTTTCTTTGCAATACAAATACTAAAAAAAATATAAATAATTGATGTTTATAAACAAATGACCAAGAAAACAAATTTCACCTTATTGTAATATTATAGAAAACTCATATCACGTCTTTATCAAATAACTCTAAAAAAATCACAACAACAAATAAATAGTTTTTCCCTTAGGATTAAAATTAATAGTCGTTGTCGTCAGATGAAATTCAACCTTGCTCGCAATGCCACATCACTCACCCCCAATCGTTTGTAGCATTTGTGTTGCGACAGATCCGACAACGCACGAGCAAATCCTTTAACAGGATGCTTCATTGTCGTGTTTATCTGTTTCGTTCACATACCGCCGTGTTACGTTACTTTCTAACAAAAATCAAGTTTTCTTTACTTCAAAACAAAAATAAAAATTTACAATCCATGAACAGACATCTCACCTCGGTTTTTTAGTTATTATTACATTTTCGTTACGTTGTTTTAAAACAAAAATCAATTTTATTTTTATTTTTTAAAAAAGATACAATCCGTGGATAAACATCTCACCTTTTTTTTTCTCATTGTTATTATTATTATTATTATTATTATTATTATTATTATTATTATTATTATTACATTTTTATTTTTGGATACGTATATCATAATTATTATAATAAAAAATAATTAAAAAGAGTAATAATAAAAATCAGACAACACATAAATATTTTCTACCCAAGAACTACGCGTGTTTTGATTTCCCTATTGCACCTCAGGATACGTAGGAGCATGATTTTTCCCTTGTCAAATCAAATTAATAAAAGAAGATTTTTCCTTCTTTTATTAATGTTAATTTTTTTAATTTTTTAAGGGGGTAAAGTAAATGATTTAATAAATAAATAATTTGTATACAATTAATTATAGGGTAACCGTTTTAACGGACGATGTTGGGTGACTGAATCTGTTTTTTTTTTGTTCAAAAATTTTTGTTTAGGTTTTATCTAATTTTCCCTTTTAAAAAAATAAAATTGGTGGCGACTCCTTTTTCGCGGACAAACTGGACGCGACAGATGGCGACTCAACTGAGGATAATTTGCCATAGTGAGGAACCCTAAGTCAAATTATTTTTTTTACTTCTTCCCAGATTTTTAATGACATACCGGACTTCATTCGCCTTAATTTTTGTTTGTTCAGAGAAAAATCGGGTTTTAAGGGCAATTTATGCTCCACTATGCTAGTATCCAATCCAGAAAAAAACATCTTCGTATTCATATAGGAGTTGAATTAGTTCATGATGCACTTCTTTCTCGAAGATGGCACCGACTTTAATTTTTTTTTAAATAAATAAATAATTTATATACAATTAATCATAGGGTAACCGTTTTAACAGACGATGTAGGGTAATATTGCTTTCCTTATTCGTAATCTACTCCAGAATTTGTTTTTTTGGTTCAAGAATTTTATTTTAGGTTTTTTTTTTCTAATTTTTCCTTTTTAAAAAATAAAAATGGTCGCGACTCATTTTTTGCGGGAAAATCAGACGCGACAAACTTTTTCCTCCTATAGAATAGTGCAATCTCAATAAACTTGATTTAACTATAACTTATTAATTTAATTCTAAAAATTAAGTAGTACTTGTATGGTTTCTATACAAAAAGAATTTTCTAATTAAATAAGTAAAATAAAAAATATAACTCTCATTCTCAAGATCACCTAACAGAGTTGGACTTCTCTCAAACTTGAACTTCAAGACTCATTATGTGACACCCTAAACCCCAAAATAACATTTATAATAATATATATTAAATTATTTGAAGAAAACTTGCAGCGGATAAAGAAATTTTGTTAAAGAGAATAAAAACTTTAATATCTGATTTAGGATATCACGTTTCTCCAAATACACATGTAACAATTCAACTTTGTTTTTTTTCAATTAAAATAGTACAATATCAATGAACTTGATTCAACTAGAATTTCTTGATTTAATTCTCAAGACTTACTCGTACTAAGTTTTCATATAAAAAGTCATTTATAATAACATAAGTAAAATACACATTACAACTCTTAATTCCCGGTATCACCTATCAGAGCGGAGTTTCTCCAAAACTTGAACTTCGAGACTCATTAACCTGTAATAACTGCAATTTCACAAACGCAGGGCCAAGCCAGTCAAACACAAACAACGAAGGAGGTGAGTTTTGAAATCATGTTGATAGTATAATATAAATAAGATGAACACGCCGTTAATCATCAATAAACCGTATCATTACACAAACATTCTTCAAGGAAAAACATCACATTATATAGTCAAAATCAAAGAAAATCAATACACTTCACTGTAACATCAAATCATCGCATAAATTATTATCACACATAATACATAGTAATCACAACAAAACATTCACAAGAAAATGCAATGCTATGCATGAGCTTAGACTCTACTTCACAATGTGGTACCATTCTAACTCTGAAGTACTTGGTTAGGTGGCTTGATGCTATGCCACCATCCCGGTGGACGGACAATTCAAATTGGCCCTGTCCTCATAAATCCCCTCAACTCAACCTGAGACACATATACGCGACAGTCGAGGTAAACGTGTGTTGTGTGGTAGCTCCCGACATTTGGAGTGTGACCTCCAAGTCACCTAGGAATTCCCCACCCGAATACCTCTAAGGTCTAAAAATCTTGCCTTAAGGCTCGACAGCAAACCGCCACGATCAAGCTCATTCAGTTGTACTTCCCCGAAATCACTAGGCTTGTCAGGCCCTACCTATATGATGACAAAATAATCTCCACTTCACAAATTCTCAATATTTATTTTCTCCCCTCGTTGGCCTATGGTACTCCATTAAGACGTTCATCTCAAACACAAATTGGAATCACAATATTCTCATCACAATTTATAACATCACTATCATTAATCACATGTCATCATATATACTCATCACAATCTTATAACATCAATCTCATCAATCATACATCATCACAAAGACTTATCACAAATTTATAACATCATTATTGTCAATTATACATCACCATAATCACATAAAACTTATCAAAATGCATCCACCTTTTATTATCACATCACCTAAACATGTCTAATCAAACAAATACATAAAATTCATTTGACATCCAATATTAGAATAATATCAAATATCACACATTTAACAATAATAAATCAAATATCACAATAATATCAAATGCCACACATTTAACGAAATTAAATCAAATATCACAATAATATCAAATGCCCAACATTTAACGAAGTTAAATCAAATATCACAATAATATTATATACCACACATTTAACGAATCAATCAACACCTTATAAGTATTTCTATTCCATATTTTAATCTCACAATTTCTATTTTGCAAATTTATTAATTTATCACTCAAAGGACTACTGCCGTACGTAGCGAGCCCCAGATGAATCGTTGGGAAATACGGTTTTCCTGTTCGTCTGACAATATATTATACTCATGAATTCAAACGCTCTCTCACCCCTTACCTTATTTTGACGCTTTCACACACGACTACCATTCCACAAGCAAACAACCTTTGTTCATTGACTCTTTGTCTTTCAATCGATCTAACTCTACAGTTTATGGGTAAACGTTAAAAATAAATTATGAGAACATCCTTTAAAAATTAAATTCGAAATTCGGTCAAGGAAACTTACCATAAATCAGAAAACAAATCAGTGGATAAAATAGTCATTTTTCACACGATCGTTTTGGCGTTGGTTTCACTCAAATCGGACTTATGGTGAAGAAGAACAGTTCAAACTAAGTAATTTAACAAGCGGAGAAGTTGGGGATTTTAGAGAGAAATTTGGATGGTTAAAATTCTGAGGAAGTATGTTTATTTGACTACCTAAATGAATAAAACGACATACTGAAATTTGGACGAGAACGGAGAAACTTTTCATGAACAATTATCGATCGTCGGTGTCAAACTATAGGTTGTTGTTGTGTTTCTCTTTAGTTTTACGACTGCTGCAACTCCTTGCTTACTTTTCTTATTTTTATTTTATTAACATAATTAGGGTAAACATAAATGGGTCAAGCCCATTTGTCCCTTATTTAATATATGTTTTACTATTATTATTTTTATTTTTCTAAAACAAAATTAATTGTTACTTAATCTCATTTTGTTTTAGAAAAATAAAAATAATAATAGTAAAACATATATTAAATAAGGGACAAATGGGCTTGACCCATTTATGTTAACCCTAATTATGTTAATAAAATAAAAATAAGAAAAGTAAGAAAGGAGCTGGTGGCCGTAAAACCAAAGAGAAACACAACAACAACCTATAGTTTGACACCCATTATAACAATACCATCATATTAGATGATAGTCAATATTATAAAATAAATAAATATTACACCAACACTTTATATTAATTACTAAATCATAATAAATATATATAAAATCACAATGTCATAAAAAAAGTATATAAAAATAAAAGAAATCAAACACAATATCAATTCTATCTCAAGATATTATTTATAAAAAAAATAACTAAAAATAGAAAGTAGTTATAAATAATTGAAATATAACTACGTGCATACTTAATATCAGTCAAACGCACACAAAAATATTACATTAATTGGGTACATGTATATACACGTAAAATCGTATAAATTTTTTTTTCTTTAAACTATATATTACACTAAAATACTATTATTTTTCAAAAAAAATAGATCAATGAGTAAAATATAATATTTATTATTTATATCGCTCATGTAATCTAATATTTATAAAACTAGCACATCATAGAAATCATGCCTAAAAGGAAAATTAATCATAAAACTAATCAACATATATTATAAAATAATTTTAACACCAAATTAATTATGTAAATTCCTATTTAATTAATAAAATAGTTTATTATAAAATTTGGGGTGTTACACATTAACCTGTAATAACTACGATTTCACAAACGCATGGCCAAACCAGTCAAACACAAACAACAAAAGAGGTGAATTTTAAAATCAGGTTGATAGTATAATATAAGTAAGATGAACACGTAAATAATCAACACATAGCCGTATCAAACACATCACAATATAACAAAGCATTTCAAGGAAAAATCATATTATAAAGTCAGAATCACACAAGGAAAATCAATATGTCATTATAACATCAAATTATCTAAGAGAAGTTATTATCACATTAGATACACATTAATGACAACAAAACAATCACAAGATGATGCAATACTATGCATGCTCCTGATTACTGTATGATCCAAATATAATATCTGTCACTAAGGCAACTTCCACACATAAAGTCACCCATGCCAATTGAGATAAATAAACTTGTCACAAAGGCAACTTTAACGAAGATTCATATGCCATGACATGATGCTGCATTATCAAAATAAAATATTCCGGCACAACCCACTAAGATGCATATGTCATGACATGATGATGTATTATCAAAATTATTCTCATACAACCCACTAAGATTAGGTCAAATGAACCAAAAATAACTTATACAAAATCATCACCTTTTTTAAATATCACTAAGATCATACATCACAAATTCTCATAATGAAAATCAAATATTCATAAAAAACCATCATAAAAATCAAAGCTTCCACCCCACATATCATGAATATCATATACTCATAAGCAACTATCACAAATATCAAAGCTTCTACTACACATATCAAGAAATCATATATTCATAAAAGTATAAAAAAAATCAAAACTTTAATCCGTTTCATCATGATAAGTTAAACTTTCATCACATACATATAGAAATTAAAACCTTCATATATGCCACACATAAGTTCAAATTTTATCACATATATCACAAATAAGACTTTCAACACATTAAAAATAAAACTTAAACTTTCTTCACATATACAACAGTTGCATAGTTTAAATCAGACAACACGTAATAAAAGTTTGTAATCCCTTTAATCCTACAAACCCTAATTAGTTATATTAATTCAATTTTTACTAAATAGAGCTGCCACCGTGTGTAGCGAACCCCGAAAGAATTGTTGAGAGATGTGATTTTTCCGTTCATCACACATTTCATGAAATCAAATGCCCACTCACCCCTTACATTTTTTTTACGCTTTCACACGCGAATATGAGTCCACAAGAAAAATCATTTTTTTTTCTTTAACTCCTTATTCTTCAATCGATCTAACACATCAGTTTATAAGTAAATGTCAAAAATAATTTGTGAAAACACCCTATAAAAAGGTCAATTTCCAAATTGAATCAAGTAAACTTACCCTAAATCAAAAAATAGTTATAGGATAATATAACCACTGTTCACACGGTCGTTTTGACGTTGGTTTCACTCAAATCGAACTTACGGTGAAAAAGAACGAAGCAAAATAACGAACTCCATAAATAGAGAAGTCAGGTCTTTTAGAGAGAATTTGAGATTGTTAAAAAATATGAGAAAGTGCGTTTAATTGACTAGCCAAATGAATGAAACAACATACTGAAATTTGGCAAAAAAAAAATGAAAAAAGCTTTTTGGAACAATTATCGATCACTGATGCCAAACGATATTCCTTCTTTTTGTTTCCTCTTCATGGTTGCCGATGGTGCTTCCTTTTATATTCACAACATTAACTACCATTATTACTATAATATTTTACAAAATAATCACATAAAAATACCACCATCTTTATAGAATAATCAAAACGATAAAATAAATAAATATAATATCAATAATTTATATTGATTACTAAATCACAATAAATACGTATAAAATCATCATATCATAGAGAATATATAAAAATAAAGAAATGAATCACAATATTACTAATATATTGTATTTATAAAACAAATAATTAAAATAGGAAATTAACTAAAATGATTAAAATATAACCATACACACATTTATTATTTAGTTAAACGCACACGAAAATATCTCCACATCTTCATTTAAACTCACTCAAAATCTTATTCTCTAAAATACTTTTGCTAAAATACCATTATTTTTTTTAAAAATAAATTAAATAACTAAACATAATATTTATATACACCATAAGGAACTCGCACATATAAGGAGAAGTAATCATAAGGAACTCACACATATAAGGAGGAGTAATCATAAAATTAATCAACATATATTCTAAAATAATTTTAACACCAAATTAATTTCTTTAAAATTCTATTTAATTAATAAAATAGTTGATTACAAAATTTGGGATGTTACGTCAACGCTATGAAGAAGACATTGTAAGACTCTGAATTTTATAAACTCTAATTTCTGCAAATTTATTGTATTTTGTGTTGAATTTCCTAGGCTATTAGCCCAATTTTTATTTTATGTATCAAGGAGTTTGAAAAATGCAGCAACAAAGAAACAACTAAGAGTATCTTTGATGCTATGGTTCTCAACTAAAAAGGGAACAAGAAGGTTCGGGAAGGCAAAGCTAATGAAGACAAGTTCTAAGGTTCTGCAAATCCCAAGAAAAGTTATAAATCCTTGGCTCTCCAAATCCCAAAGAATGAAGACAAGTTCTAAGGTTCTGCAAGAAAATGAAGACTCGGAGGAAAGCGAATGAGAAGATCAAAGTGAAGACTCAGATGATGGAGAGTTATCCTTTATCTCAAGAAAAATCTAGCTCATGTGGAATAACATAAATAAATCATTTTCCAGAAGAGATTTCAGAAGATCCCAAAGTAGTAGAGAAGAAAGTGAAAAGCTACACAAAAGAAAGCTCATCTTCTATGAATGCATGGAACCATGTCATTTCAAATTAGAGTGTAGAGAACTCAAAAGGTCTCTTCAAAACTTAAGTCTCTCATAAAAACATACACTTCCTCATTCATGTAACCATTCAAAAAGGCACTTTTTACATCCATTTGAAATAAAATAATTTTATTACAAGCAACAAAGGATATTAAGATACATATTGCCTCTAACCTGACCATTCGAGCAAATGTCTCACTGTAATCAACATCTTCTTGCTGATTGTACCCTTGTGCAACTAGGCTAGCCTTGTACCTGACAACTTCTCCTTTTTCATTTGATTAGTCCATGAATACCCACTTGGTTCCAATGGGTCTCTTATCCTATGGTCTGGTCACTTCCCTCTAGCAGGTATCCTTTGTGGGTATCTGATTCGATGTTGCACAGGGGTTAAATACAAGTAATAAAACGTGGGTAGAGGTAATAACTCGAGAGTCAAAATTAGAAAGGGGGTTTACAAATTTTTGTTTGAACAAATTAAGAAAACGATTAATCCACTGATTCGAGTTCAAGACCTATCACATATTCTATCAACGGATTTAATTTCTAAATCGTGACTGTATTCCTATTTGACTATAGAATTGATCAAACAAGCATAATCAACCCTATACGAATTCAGTTTCTTTGACTGGATTAAGCATAACAATCATCGATGTATTACAGTTAAGGGTCAAAAATAAAATTCAATTAATATAGAAATTGAACTCTGTCAAACTAATTTAATCAATCCTATCGAAATTCGAATTAAGCAATTCGAATAACAATATAATCGAATAAAGAGAAATAGAATCATAATGTGAAATTAACATTTTAACTTGAGCCTCAAGGTATTGATGAAACTCTAAACAATGGATTAATTTGAGAGAAAATTAGCCTTCCATGAAAATAAAATAAAAAGTGTTTATATATTCCTCAATATGAAAAACAGCGTCTCTAAAATAGAAGAAAAATCCGAATATATTGTACTCGTTTTTTGGGCTTCTAAAATAAGTGGCCCACTACTTAAATTTATTACAAGAAAAACTGATCATGTAATTTGCAAATTGGACCCCATGAAGTTCGCCATTGGGATTTTATTCCAACACAAAAGTTGTAGTTCTGATTTTTAGTTTTCCAATGCCTGATTGCATACCCCAATCTGATACCCATAGCTCAACTTATGACCTACAAAGCGAATAGGGGTGAATATGCAAATAACAAAATTCAAATTCAACCCAAAGTTTAGAAACACGCTAAAAAAATAATCTAGGCTATAAAAAACTTTTAAAATGTCAAAGTAAAAACCTAAAAACATGTGCCCAAATGCTTTGATCAAATTCCCCCACACTTAAACTTTTTGCACTTCAAGCAAAGTAATGCATGTGATTCCAAATATTCTCGTGAATTTAAAGTTGTGAGCATGGAAAAAAAATATTTCTAACTTATGGCAATCATGAATAGTTTTTTTTATCACAACCAAGGCAAACAAGAGAAAAAATTGACTAAACAATGCATCATAAGTGATATAGTCATCGCAAGATATAAAATTCTCTCAACCACTCAAGTGTTTAGGCTACTGTTTACACTCAACGCACATCATAAAAGTCAGTACTACCATAAGCTTGACAAGCCTCTAACATCTATATTTGAAAAATATGCACATAATAATCAAAAGGTCTTTATTAAGGTTGTAATGGGGCCAAGGTAAGGGTGAGATAATCCTAATAAGACTAGGGATAAAAATCTAAGATGATAAAGGAGTAGCGATCAAGAGAGAAAAATAACATAAAAAGGTAACTCAACAAAATATCATTAACTTTTATCATCACTCTATTCACAACACAATCATTTTCCTCATTTTTTTTTTATTTTTTTTTTTAATTTTGATGAAAATCAAATCTAACCAACAAACAAGTTGAGCATCCCCACACTTATTTAAAGAATGACTCCTTTATCCCCCAAGATTGGCTCAAAGGGGCTTAAGCAAATGGATAATTGTAGGGTAAGCTTATTTGGCCGGTAGCTTAAAAAGAAACAAATGCCTAGATCATTTCAATATATACATGTGGACAAGAATCAAGTCAAGTTCTGGTGTAACTAGCAATCATGAGTGAAATCACACACAAAAAGAAAAAAATATGGAAAAAATATATTCTATCCATAATAAGGCTCAAAATCTCACAAAAGTTAATGACCTATCACAGATAATACACAATTTAGCGTTCTAATCCAACTTATTGTACCAATAATGTAAAGCTATTATCCAATCATGCCAGAAAGTTAATACAATATAACTCACAAAATATGCACCTACAAAATCTGATGAAAAAGCATGCAATGCAATGCACATTATTTATTTATTTATTTATTTATTATTATTATTTATTTTTGATATCCTATAACAAATAAAATTCTAAATAAGACCCCCAGACTTAAATTACACATTATCCTCAAACTTCTGTGTAGGTGGGCTTTTTCAAGGAGAGTTCTTCTATGGTAGCGTCGTCAAGCACGAAGCTCTCATGGAATATGTAAGACCCATAATTTTAAAGTATACTTTATGTATTTTTGTGTATTTTGGATATTGGCTCGAAGGCTTTTTAGCCAAAGTTATTAATATTTTGGAGTTTATATGATCAAAAAGATATTTTGATGCCGATTAGAATTACTCGTCGATGAATAAGTTAAATTAACTGCGGTGAATCTTTTACGAAGAATTTAATGCGTTATGGGTGAAATGGTAAATTAACAAATATCTAGATATTTTGAGATATTTGTTAATTATAATTAATATATATATATATATATATATATATAATGAATATATGTTTGGAGGGAAAGGAAAAAGGAAGGAAAAGGAGAAAGAAAAGGAAATAGAAAGAAAGAAAATTAGAAGGAAGGAAAAGGAAAAGAAAAGAAACATTTCCATCTTCTCTCTCCCTGCCTTGCGTGAACCTCCCTCCCTCCTTCTTCCATTTTTCGTTTT
>NC_021166.2:30734310-30740706 GCF_000331145.2 Cicer arietinum
AACCCTGTCATGCATTCTAGGACTAAGCACATAGAGATTAGGCATCACTTCATTAGAGACCAATACCAACAGTGTAAGATTAAGTTGGAATATGTCAATACGACTGAGCAGTTGGCTAACATTTTCACCAAGGCCTTGCCCAAGGACAGTTTCTTCTTTATAAGAATGAAACATGGTATTATGGAACTTAATGAAATCTGATCAATATGACCAAATCGATTGCTACATCGATTATTCTGTGACCAGATAGGACAAATGCATTATAAATTCGATTGGAAAATCGATTCATAATGCATAGTGTTTTAAATTTGGTAATTTGGAAACACGATAATCGATTGCTAAATCGATTTGTTTGGTACTTAATGTTTATTTCTCTATGTCACTATCATTGGAATCAATTTCATAATCGATTGATCACATCTCAGAAGCCAGATTGCTGAAGTTTGCTTTACCTCAATCGATTGGTAAATCGATTATATATTTGGAAAATGGTTTAAAGAATCGATTGTTTGGTCAAGTCATCTACAAATTTGAGAAGTTTTTCAGACTCAAACCCGAGCATCGATTGGATCAACTTTGTTTTGGACCTGAACTTATGACAATCGATTTGGGAATCGATGTTGAGTTTTGAGGTTTTCTGAACATAGGAGGCAATCGATTTGGACATCGATTTAGTAAAGAAGGATAAGTTACAAAATCGATTTGGAAATCGATTGACAATATGTCTGTTGAGAAAAATTATAGCCGTTGGAAGTGGGTGTATCAGATACTTTTTTTGAACCACGTTAACCTAATCGATTGGGCAATCGATTTTGCACAGTGCTATAAAAACCTGGAAAACCCTAAATCGATTTCACAATCTATTTTCACATTCTACCCTCAGTTCACTCATCCAACTTCAAATTTCTCTGCATCTAATCCTCCCCAGTCAATCAATCTTCAATCAAACTACAATGGCTCGAGTAAAACAAACAGCAAAGCGTCTGTCTCCCTCATCTAAATCCATTTCACTGGATTCACCTTCTACCTCAAGTGGAAGAACACTTTCACCTTCACCTCCTCCACCTCCCTCACCTCCAGCTAAACGTGTTTCTATTCCTACCCATAAAGTGTTGGCTAAGGATAAAGGCAAAGCTGTTGCCACCACTCAGGAACCAAGCAAGAAGAGGAAGGCTCCTCAGACAGAAAAATTAATGGGTGATGCTATGAAGGGAGCCACCCAGAAAAAGAAGAAGCCTTCATCTCCACCAAAGAAGGTTCAGCCTTCAAAGGACAAACAAGTTGAAGGCAAGTCTCTTCCTGATTCCTTTTTAAAGAGAAAAATCCAAGAAGCCAAAACATTGGATTTCACGTTTTTTGATACAAATGGTTTTTCTTTTCAAAACCATTTGAGGTTTCATGGACTAGAAGATTTCCTCTCCTCCTCACTGGAAGTTTATCCGAAGTTAATACGTGCTTTTTACTCCACCTTCATTCTAACCAAGACTGGTTTTGCTAATGAGGTTAAAGGAAAGAGAATCTCAATGACATTTGAGGAATTCTCCAAGTTAACTGGTTTACCATTTTGTGGGTACACCATTGATGGAAGAGCACGAGATGCTCCTGATGATGAAGGTTGGGAAACTTCAATAGACAAGCATGTGACAACTAAGGAGCTAATGATCGACGGTTTTGTTGAGAAGGTTTCTCTTCCAACTGGCCAGATGAAGGTTGAGCATCGGATGCTTATGTACGTGCTAACAAGGATGTTAGTACCTAGAGCCGGAAATCATGCGGTTGTACAGCGGCTGGATATTATCCTGCTGTGGGGGCTGTACAAAGAGCTCAGGATGAGCTGGGCTTGGATAGTGCTGCTGAACATGATGGAGTCAGCACAAGGCAAGCACATCCTACCCTATCCCCAATTGGTGACGAAGATTCTGAGGCATTTCAAGGTGTCTCTAGCCAATGAAGAATCTCTCAAAACCACACTGACATTTGGTGAATCAATTGTGAACCAAATGCAGCTGCGACGCATTAATGGAGTATGGACAAGAGCTCCATCTACTGCTGATCATGCACAATCCAGTGCTAATCAAGCCCAAGCGAGTGCCCAACCACCTACACCAGCTGAAGCATCTTCTGAGATTATGACAAAGCTGCTGGAGTTCATGAAGATTCAAGCTGCCCACAATGAAAGATTGGAAGCCTCTCTTCGAAAGCTCCAATCAACTTTGAACTCTGTGGTTCAGGATGTGGATGCTATTCAGGAGCACTTGGGGCTCAGAATGTCTTTTGAAGACATTGCGGAGATTGGACGACAATCAACCGAAGATCCAAACCATGCCACCCTAGATGGATCTGATCCTCATGGGGAGGAGACACCTGCTGAGGTTAATACAGCGGTCTCTCCTTCTCCTGCTGGTGATAATGAGGATCAACCCTAGATTCGTTGTTTAGGTTTAGTGTCTTTGTTGTTTGTCATACTCTTGTACTACTCTTGATTTGCTGTCTTTATATTTTTTTGTATGTATATAGCTTTTGTTCTGTTTAATCAACTCTCTTGTATATTTTTTCTTTTTGTATTAAATGACAAAAGGGGGAGATCGATTTAACTTGCGATTATTTGCTCTGATATTTTACATGTTGATCATATAATACTCTGATGTATGGATATATGCTCTGATATATGTATATGTTATACTGATGCCATATGATATGATATGCTACATATATGATCTGATATGCTACATATGCTCTGATATCATAATGCTATAATATGATATTAACTCTGATATATGCTAACTTGTGATCTGATGTAATACTACTCTGATACAATGCATATTGCTCTGATAAAATGTATTCTGATACACAACATTGTACCCTGTTTGCACTTTGATACTTTTTGTACTGATGTTGTTGAAATGTATCATACATTCCAAAACTCAGGGGGAGATTTTAAAATAATCTCAATGTTAAAACTGTGTATTTGTCATTAAATCAAAAAGGGGGAGTTTGTAAGTCATGAGCTTCCCTGATCATGTTTTTGATTTAATTCCCAAACACACAGTACATGTGAAATATTTGATTGATTTAATGTTTTGAATTGAGAAACATTTCAGGCAAATAAGAAGACACCATACACGTGGAACAATAGCTTGCAACTCAAGGAATCAACCAAAGTTGGAGGATGCACTTGAGAAAGACGCAAAAATGTATAGTGTTATTAGGTGTCATAGTAATACGTTTAGTAGACTAATCACTATGGTCTCACACTTAAGCCTTTGCCAATGAATATAAATCAATCAACCAATAAGTCAATTGATGAATCGATTGATAAATCGATTGTCTGACTCAGAACAAGTGTTTTCACTAAACAAATCGATTGGGCAATCAATTAGTTAAATGTTTTTGGTGAAACCTGAGTTCTGGGATAATATCAATCGATTGGACAATCGATTGGGCAATCCATTGAGCAATCGATTTAGCAAGTCACAGAAACAACCAGTTATGGAATCAATCGATTGACAAATTGATTGTGACCAAGTTTTAAAATCAGGAATAAGTTCTGTGATGCAACAAATCGATTGGGACATCAATTGATTTAGTTTTCTTAAAATCCAAGTTTGAAGCAATCGATTGCAAATTAATCATTCATTAGAACAACCTTGATTAAATCGATTGGCAAATAAATTTTGTCAAAATAGCTGAGGTTCTGTAACAAGCACAATCGATTGGCAAATCGATTGAGGTTTATATCTAAGCCACTTTGATCAGCACAATCGATTGGAAAATCGATTGATGAAAAAGTCTGATTCACTGTGATCAGCACAATCGATTGACGAATCGATTGAAGCTAATTTTTAAGTTACAGAAAGGTTTCAGCTCATTGCCAAATCGACTATGACTGTGATTGTGAAATCGACTGAGAAATCGATTGTTTTGATCTCGTTGTTGGAACAAAACATCTATAATCGATTACTCAATCGATTTGGATAAAATCCTAGTTTCAGTTCTGATTGATGTACTAAAAGAATCGATTGGCAAATCGATTCATGCTTATATGTTCAAGATTCAAGAAAAACAAGACTTGTGAAAATCGATTAGGCAATCGATTAAAGCATTATAAAATCGATTAGACAATCGATTGTCCTTGTGTTTTCTTTGAATATATGTAAGCTAATTCAATCACTTCTGAAAAAGAACTTTCACAACTTTTGAAAATCTTTGACACAACTTTTGGAAAACTTTTCACAACCTTTGAACAACCTTGAGAGAAATGTTTTACAATCACACAAACATTCATTGCCCAAATACCTTTTGTGTGAGAACCAATATAGTGATTGAGTCAAATTCATGATACTTCTTTAGTTCTTTGTAAAATACAATTCTTTGTAACTGAAGATTTAGAAAATCCAGTTTGGAAGCTGGTGGCTATCTTCGTTGTTGAGAGGACTCATCAAGAAGAAGCTTTACTGAGATCTTGGATGAGTTTGTAGAGGAACTCTGGGATACAGTGGTCGCCGAATAGAATAGAGAGAGAGTTTTAAGATTGATAGGCCGGGAGCGCTGGAACATCTGTAAAACACTCTAAGATTCTATTGAAAAAGGTCGAAATCGTTTAATTTCGGGACTGGACGTAGGTCGTCTGATAGACGACTGAACCAGTATAAAATCTTGGTGCAATCTCTCTATCCCTTATCTCTTTACTTTTCATGTTCATCTTGTATGCGATCTAATATTTCCGTTGTGTACTTTTTGTATGAATCTTGCATAGTTAATATAGGAATTAAAATTGAACACGTTGGATTTGATCTTAATTCTCTTATTCTTAATCAAAAGAAGTCATATTTTTCCAAAAATTGGCATCAAGAGCCTAACTTTTTTAGAGAAAAACTCATAAAAGAACATGTCTTCTTTAGATTTCCTAGGAGAAGGGGCATCTCTAGCCAGACCCCCTGCCTTTAATGGTACAACATACATGTACTGGAAAGAGAGGATGCTCATCTTTCTAGAAGCATGTGGGCTGGACATCTTAGAGGCAGTGGAGAATGGTCCCTACGTGCCTAAACTTGCAGGCATTGAGGGATCATCCATCATCATCAAACCAAGATCTGATTGGTCTGATGATGACAAAAAGAAAGTTGGTTATAATGCTAAGGCCAAGAATATGATAACATCTGCTTTGAGTGCAGAAGAATTCTTTAGGGTGTCAAACTGCAAGTCTGCAAAGGAAATGTGGGATACTCTTCAGGAAACACATGAAGGCACCACAGATGTCAAAAGAGCCAGAACAAATACTCTCATGCATGAGTATGAATTGTTTAACATAAAGAAGGATGAATCAATCAGTGACTTGCAGACAAGATTCACACACATCATCAACAATCTTCTCGCCCTAGGAAAATTTGTAGACAATGAGCAACAAATAGGAAAAGTAATGAGGTGCTTGACAAGAGAATGGCAACCCAAAATCACTGCCATTGCTGAATCAAAGGACCTGGCAAACATGACTATTGCAACATTATTTGGAAAGCTCAGGGAACATGAGATGGAATTGCACAGATTAAATGAGTCAGAACAATCTACCAGGAAAAGCAAAGGAGTTTCACTGAAGGCTCATACTCACAAAGCAAAATCTGAACCAGATACTGATGATTCAGAAAGTGAATTTGATGAAGAGCCCAAGATAGGTATGTTGGTCAGAAAATTCAAGAAATTTCTGAAAAAGAAAGGAAGCCAGTCAAGAAAACCACAAAATTCAAAGACCAAAGGCTTCAGCAAGAGTGATACCAATGATAGCAAAGTCATAACTTGCTATGAATGTGGTAAAACAGGCCACATCAGATCTGAGTGTTATAAACTGCAGAACAAAAACAAGCCTGTGAAGACTAAAGGAAAGGATCGACAACCTTCAACAAAGAGAGCTTACATTGCCTGGAACGACAATGATGAAGATTCATCTGACGATTCTGAAGATGAGGAAGCTAACTTGTGTCTCATGGCAAATACTGACTCAGAATCTGACAGTGAAGTAAGTACAACCTCTAATCCATCCTATGATGAACTGCATGATGCCTTTAATGAATTGCATACTGAATATGTTAGTGTTCTCAAACAATTAATTAGTACTAAGAAACTACTAGAAGAGAAATGCATGATGTATGATGAGATTAATTTGAAACATATGTCTCTTAAAGACATAAATGAAGATTTGAAAAAAGAAGCATGTGCATTGAAATGTGATGTAGCTAAGTTTAATAGTGGTAAAAACAACTTAGATAGACTTCTTAGAAATCAAAGAAATCTAAATGTTAAACCTGGACTTGGCTATAAACAAAACATGCATGTTAAAGGGCATCAGAAGTTTGTCAAATCGAAACAAATGCATGATAACTTTACTAGACCAAATCTGAA
>NC_021166.2:30743355-30755400 GCF_000331145.2 Cicer arietinum
TAGGGAACTCTCTTGTTTCTTGGCATAGCAAGAAACAAAACAGTGTTGCACTCTCAACTGCTGAAGCTGAGTATGTAGCAGCTGGTAGCTGTTGTTCACAGATCCTTTGGATGCAGCAACACCTCTTAGATTTTGGTGTTGATCTAGGAACAGTGCCCATTATGTGTGATAATACTAGTGCTATTAATATCACTAAGAACCCTGTCATGCATTCTAGGACTAAGCACATAGAGATTAGGAATCACTTCATTAGAGACCAATACCAACAGGGTAAGATTAAGTTGGAATATGTCAATACAACTGAGCAGTTGGCTGACATTTTCACCAAGGCCTTGCCCAAGGACAGTTTCTTCTTTATAAGAATGAAACTTGGCATTATTGATCTTAATGAAATCTGATCATTATGACCAAATCGATTGCTACATCGATTATTCTGTGACCAGATAGGACAAATGCATTATAAATTCGATTGGAAAATCGATTCATAATGCATAGTGTTTTAAATTTGGTAATTTGGAAACACGATAATCGATTGCTAAATCGATTTGTTTGGTACTTAATGTTTATTTCTCTATGTCACTATCACTGGAATCAATTTCATAATCGATTGATCACATCTCAGAAGCCAGATTGCTGAAGTGATCTACAACCAGATTCTCAGCTCCATTGTTATCTTTAATCTCCAAATCAAATTCTTGGAGCAACAACACCCAATGGATCAATCTCAGTTTTGCTTCTAGTTTCTTTAGCAAGAACTTCAGAGATGCATGGTTAGTAAAAGCAACTACCTTGGAACCTACCAAATATGATATAAATTTATCAAGAGCAAAAACAGTAGCTAAAAGTTCCTTTTCAGTGGTAGTATAATTAGCATGTGAAAAATCTAAAGTCTTAGAAGCATAATAAATAACATGGGCAACCCTGTCAACCCTTTGTGCAAGGACTGCCCCAACCACATAATTAGATGCATCACACATAATTTCAAAGGGGGGGGGGTTGGGTGGCTAGATGATGGGAGTGGAGGTCAATGCTGCCTTCAAGCAATTAAACGCCTTCTTGAATTTATCATCAAAGGTTAAAGTGACATCTTTTTGCAGCTAATTTAACAATGGAAGACCTATCTTGTTGAAGTCTTTGATAAAGCGCCTGTAAAAACCTGCATGGCCAAAAAAATAACGAATCGCCCTGCATGGTCATCCCTTTCTTAGATATCACATGTCCCAACAATATGCCCCATTCAACCATAAAATGACAATTTTCATAATTCAACACATGGTTAGTTTCAATGCATTTATGCAAAACTCTATCTAAAATATGCAAGCATGCATCAAATGAGGAACCATACATAGTAAAATCATCCATAAAAACTTCTATACAATTTTTTATGAAATTAGCAAAAATACTAATCATGAAGTGTTGCAAAGTGCTAGGAGCATTGCATAGGCCAAAAGGCATCCTCCTATCGAAAAATATGCCGAAAGGACAAGTGAACGTGGTCTTTTCTTGGTCCTCTGGTGCAATTTAGATATGAAAATAACCTGAAAAACCATCAAGAAAACAATAATGTGACTTACCGACTAACCTTTCAAGCATATGATCAATAAATGGTAAAGGAAAATGATCCTTTCTAGTTGTCTGGTTTAGTCTTATGTAATCGATGTATACCCCCAGTTGTTCTGCACTCGTGTGGGGATAAGTTCATTATTCTCATTTTTAACCACTGTGAGTCCAGTTTTCTTAGGGACTACCTGTACCAAACTAATCCTATGACTATCAGAGATGAGGTATATGATCCTTGCTTGTAAGAGCTTGGTCACTTCTTTTTTCACTACATCTATAATTAAAGGATTAAGTTGTCTTTGGGGCTGCCTAACTAATTTTACCCCGTCCTCTAGTAGTATCCTGTGCATACACATGGATGGGCTAATACCAGGAATATCAACCAAGGTCCATCTGTTTGCTTTCTTGTGTTTTCTCAAAATCTGCAACAACCTCTCTTCCTGTTCATCTTTATGTTTGGCTAAGATAATCACCGGTAACTTTCCACTTCCTTCTAGATATGCATATTTAAAATTTTAAGGGAGTAGTTTAAGCTCTAGAGCTGGAGGCTGCTCAACAGAGGGAACAATACTAATGGTCGAAGCTAAATCTGCAAAATCAATTATGTATGTGGAAATATCAGCATAAATACCAGCACAATGATCAACCTGTAAAACACCTTCGATCTCAGCAAACACAGAGCACAACTGATCATCTGTGAAGAAATCACAAGTGTAAGCATCATCAAAACCATATAGTGAACGAAAATCAATAGCAAAATTATCGGGGTATGTGTCATCAACCAAATCAGTAAGCAATTCAATTTGAAAAATAGAATGATCTTCCATGAGGTGTTTCATAACATCAAATATGTTAAATTTTACAATGCTATCACCAAATTTTGGGATAGAGTTCCAGCATGCACATCAATTTTTGTTCTAGCAGTTTTTAAGAATGGTCTGCCTATAATGATAGGCGCCCTGTTGGACTTAGTTTCTCCCTCCATGTCCAGAATGTAAAAATTTGTAGGAAATATCAATTCATTAACTCAAACAAATAAATCCTCCACAAGTTCAGTAGGGAGAGCATTGCTCATGTTCGCCAATTGAATGGTAACATCTGTACTCTGTAAAGGTCCATGAGAAAGAGAGTTAAAAATAGATGTAGGCATAACATTAATGGATGTTCCTAAATCTACCATGGCATTTTCAAATTGACTATTGCATATGGTACATGGGATGGAAAAAGTTCATGGATCTTTGCATTTATGGGGCATGAGTTGAATAAGGGATAAAACATTGCGCCTCATGTTTACTCTTTCATTACCTTTTAACCTTCTCTTGTGTGTGCTCAACTCTTTTAGAAATTTAACATATCTTTGAATCTATTTAATTGCTTCAAAGAGGGCAATGTTCACTTCCACCTTCCTAAATGTATTCAAGATCTCTTTGCCTCTATCTGCCTCATCCATTTTCTTAGTCTTCACCGCCCTTTGAGGGAAATGAAGTGGTATATTTGTTCAACATTAGTAGTTTCAGTTTCTGGTACCAACATATCCTCAACAACTTTGTTATTTTTCACAGCAGCAGTTTCAGGTACCTTTGATATTTCAACAGCTTTGCCACACCTCAAGGTAATTGCAGTGACATTAGGAGCATTTGGATTTACTACTGAATGGGCAGGTAGTTGGTTTGATCCCTGAGTCTGCATCTGATTAATTGAAGGGGTCAATTGACCAATTTTTGTTTCCAAATTATGAATGGTGGAACCTATTCTTCGTTGAAATTGGAGATTATGGACAACCATCTGTTTGACAAGGTCCTCTAATGAAGGTGCGTTGTTCTGTTGTTGCGCACTAGTTTGCTGTTGCGCAGTGTTTTGTTGTTGTCTAGGTTGCTGTTGTGCTGATGAATTCCCCATCTCAGGTTGAAATGGTTTCTCCAACCAGGGTTGTACCTGTTAGATGACAGATAATAGTTGGCTTGCGGATTGTATATGTTTGTTGCATATGCTTGAGGAGCATCAACAATTAGATCTTCCTGCAATGTAGGACATGAATCTATAGGATGCTCTGTAGAAGTGCAAATACCATAAACCCTTGCTGCTTAGACTTTACCTACTGCCAATTTTTTTACTAAAGATGTAAGCTCATCAATTATGTTTTCTAGATTCTTATGGGAAAAAGCCTGAATTTCGTTCACACCCTTTGTTAACACTGTTGGGTTGCTTCTGATTGCTAATTTATCCTGGTTCACTACTAACTTGGCTACATCCAATCCCCTCATTTAGAAGATTTAATTCACTAATTCAAATACCTTGAATTATAAAGCACCTGACCTTCCAAACCAGTTTTCCCAAACAGCCTAACAACCTCAGACTTTTGAGGAGCTAACCACCTTAACCTTACAAGCCAAGTTTTCTCCTAAAAACCAGACAACCCTTGATTGAAGAAGGAACTAAACCACTATCAGGTTGGATACAAATGATTGCAACTTTAAGTTTTTGCTTCTAACAAAGTTGATATTAATAATAACTCTCACACTCAAAGAAAAAATACTTAGAAAATATTTCTAACTTGAAAAAATCTTTCTCTCTTTGACCTCTGAGATGAATTTGAAATTTTGAGCCTTATGTATCTCTTTGACCTTCTTCTTTAGCCTTATGTATCTATTTATAGATAAAATTAGGGCTTCAATTTAGTCCTTGTTTAATTCTGAATTGTATCTTCATTCCTAGCTTGGCCACTAGTAATTCAAAAATAGTTATGAACAAGATGCTTTTTGATAATATGTTTTTTAGCCAAATCTTTATTTCTAAATTCAATATGAGTAGTTATTTTAGATTGGTTTTGTTTGGATTTTGTTTAGATCGAGTTTGTAAATTCTTTAGATTGATTATGTTCATAGTTTGTTCAGTTTGAGTTTGTAAATTCTTCATATTGATTATATTCGTATTTTGTTCAGATTGAGTTCGTAAGTTCTTCAGATTGATTCTGCTTGTATTATGTTCAGATTGAGTTTGTAAATGCTTTAGAATGATTCATATTTTTTTGTAGATAAATCTTGATCAAATCTTATTGTAAACAATTCATATGTTCTTGTGATAAATCTTGATCAAATCTTCTTAAAAACCTTTGACTATATCTTCTTTTCAACTGGTCAAATATTTTTTTCAATCATAAATCTGAATTAAATCTTATTTTAGATTTTCTTCAAAAACATGAATCTTCTTTCATACTTTGTGAAGTCAAATATGTTATTCTTATAAAATACTTTTGTTAACATCAAAACTCTAAGTATAAAACCAACTTGGTTCCAACATGGAACGAATTATGTTTTTCTTCTATTAAGCAGATTGTTATAATTGATTTCTCACTCTAAAAGACTTACAAAATATTTCTTTGAGCAAGTGCTTCTCTAGAACTTAAACCTTTGTGAAGGTGCACAAACACGAGAAGAGGGGTTGAATTGTGTTGTCTAATTTTAAAACTCTTTTCTTAATTATAAATATGATACTAATTTGGTGGCTTAACTGTTTGAACTAATCAAAGGCAGCAATAAACAGACATAGTAGAAGTAAAAATAACACATCAAATTTTATCCAGGTTCACCACCAACATGGTAGCTACGTCTAGTCCCTTCACAAAGAAGGATATATCCAATAATTCAAAACTTGAATTACAACAACGTCTAGCCCTACAAGTTTTTCTTCTCAAAACAATCGAAACCTAGAGATTTTCTGAGGTAAACCACACATTGACGCTACAAGTCAAGTCTTCTATAACAACTTGATATCCACATAATGTTAGAGGGAAACTACCCATGTGAAGGAACAAGTCAAGTCTTCTCAACACAACCTGAGATCCACATATTTCTTTAGGCACACTAAAGCCACTATCGGGTTGGGTTACAATAAGTTGGAAACTGGTTTGGTTTTACTTCTACTAAGCAAATTTAATACAATGATTTTCCCACACTACAACACTTAGAATATTTTACTTTGAACTAGTGTTTTGCTAGAACTCAAAACCTTAAACTTTGAAAACTTAGACAAATTGAGCTCTTGAGGTTTTTTTGAATAACTTTATTTTTTAGGATTTCTGAGTTTGTTGGTTTGTTGATTCTTCTTTAGCCTTGAGTGCTATTTATAGGAAAAATTTGGGCTTCAATTTTGCCCCTTGTGATTTCTGAATCGTATCTTTATTCCAACTTTGTCAACAAATATTTCTTCTAAATATAACTCTAAAAGATATGTTTTGATAATATGACCATTAACCAATTCCTTATTTCTAAATCTGTTATGAGTAACTCTTCCAAAATGATATGATGCATATTGTCTCTATTATGCATTTGGAAATTATTCAGCTGATTCTTACTTCATACTCTTGATTAGATTTTGGGGCGCGAAAAAAAATGGGCATGTTCTTCAACATTCTAAATTTCGGATACTACTAAGTGAATATTTTCTTTTATTAGAGTCATTGAGTTTCTATTAGAGACAATGACTTTTCTTCATCATAGTTAGAGACAGGCTGTGTGACTTAGAATTTATGGTTTGGACAAATCACATTTGTTGCATTATTAGAGTCACTGCTACTTCAGAGGCTGCTTATCAGACGATACATTATCGAACATGCTGCAATTATTAGAGCTAGTGGAACATGAGCTTCAGAGGCAAACATGAACACCAGACTTTAGAGGCATGCTCAAAATTATTGCTCATTAGAAGCATGTTGAAAGCATTGTTCATCAAAGGAATGCAGAAGTACTGTTTATCAGAGGCATGAGAATTCTAGAGACACAATGAATATTCATAAGCACATAAGTCTTCATACGCACGTTGATTTACCAAAAACACGTTGAGCTGCCGAAAGCACGTTGAACTACCAAAAACACGATGAAGTATCAGAAGCATGATATCAGAGGCAGATGCACATACTTTTCCAAAGCGTGCATTTGTCTAATTTTGAGGATTTCGCTGACCGATTTGATTCGTTTCCTCATACCGTTTTACTTCCTTTGGGGACTTCCTTTGATGGTATCCTCTAGTGATATCCTCTGGTGGTATCCTCATATGTTATCCTCTAGTTGTATCCTCTGATTTTCCTGTTCTAATTCGTACACACTTAGTGAATCCATTAGTCTAAACAAATTGTTCTCATAAAATACCTTTGTTAACATCAAAATCACAAGAGGAAAACCAACTTGGTTCCAACACTTTGAAATTTGAATACTTAAGAAATTTGTACTCTCAAAAGTTTTTCTAAATTGTATGGATTTATGAGTTTATTAGTTCTTACTTTCTTCTTCAGCCTTGAGCATCTATTTATAGAATATATTAGGATTTTATTTTTGTCCTTGTAAAATCTGGATCATATCATTCTTGTGAACAAATTTTGAATTTATCTTCTTGTGAACAAATTTTGAATTTATCTTCTTGTGAACAAATTATGAGTGTATATTCTTGTGAATAATTCTGAGTGTTTCTTGTGAATAATTCTAAGTCTATCTTCTTTTGAATAATTATGAGTGTATCTTCTTGTGAACAAATTTTGAGCATATCTTCTAGTGGATAATATTTTGACCATATCTTCTTGTGAACAATATTTTGGCCATATCTTCGTGAGAACAATATTTTGACCATATCTTCTTGTGAACAATATTTTAGCCATATCTTCTTTTCACCTTGGTCAAAGATTTCCTTCAATTATAATTCTAAATTGTATCTAATTTCATATTGTGTTCAAAAACTTATTCACGCAAATCTTCCTTCATACTCTTGATTAATTGGAGAAAAAATGGATTCAGGCTTGTTCTTGAATATTAAGAAATTTTGATTCGGCTGAGTCTTTTCTTCAGAATCAACTCTTTCAATCAGAGTCGTTGACTTTCCATCAGAGCCATTGACTTTATTATTATAGTGAGATGTTTTGTTTCTTGGATAATAAAAGTGAGAGGCAGAATTGCATGAGTTAGAATTAGTGGCTTTGGGAAGCTCACATTGTTGAATAATCAAAGTAAGTGCAACATTAGAGGTTGAATATCAAAGGCAACATTTTGAGTGTGTTGCAACTTTTGATTAGCGGAATATGAACTTTGAATGCATGGCTTGAACAATCTCTTTAAAGTTAATGATAGATTGATACAAACTCTATAGAGGTATAATGAGTTTTTGCACATCAGAAGCACGCAAGGGACACTCATAATTATTCAGTCTTTAGACCCAATTTTAGAGCTATTCTTCATGTAAATATACAAAGACTATCCATATTTTTTATGAAGACAAGGACCAAGTAAAATTATCAAGTTACAAGTTCAAAGATGCTAAGAGAAGTCAACATCATGTCAACCATTGTCAATGAGCTAGAAGTCTTATATTTTAAGGTACATGATGCAATCTAATATTATTAATTTCAAATGGACATGAGAACCTTGATTACTTCATCTAAACTCTAGCATATGCATCAAAATAATTTTCAAAGTGTCAAACTGCATGAACAATGTTTGAAAATCAAGTTTTTGACAAAAGTCAATGTTGTATTCGACTACATATATGTGTAGCCGAATGCATATGAAGTCAGTAGCAAAAACTGCATATCTATATTTGAGTACAACATGATGTAGTTGAATACAAAACCAAGTCAGTAGCAAAAACAGCACATCTGCATTCGATTATAGGATGTTGTAGCTAAATACTAATACCAAGTCAGTAGCTATAATTTCACTTGTGTATTCGACTACAGCATGTTGTAGACGAATACAAAATCAAGTCAGTGGAAAATTCAGTCATCTGTAATCGACTACAAGGATTTGTATTCGGGTACAATGTTGAAATTTTGAAATAAATCTAAACATTATAGAAGTGTATTCGACTACACTTAGGCTGTAGCCGAATACAACTGCAAAACAATGCAATTTTTCAGTTCTGATTCAATCTAAATCATTGCATATGTTCATCAATCTTCTAGGAACGATTGCCACTAATCTAAATTAATTTCTAAGGAGTATAAATACTTCCTAGTTTCAGATTTAACCTTAGAACAAATTTGAACAACTTTCTTAAATATTTTGTGAATTATTCATAGTTATACTTTCATATTTCAAGTACATCTTTTACATTGTCATATCATTGAGAAAGGTTCTCTGTTGTACTTGAAATTATATTAGACTGTTGTCATTGTACAAAAATGAATCAACTGTTATATTTTCTTGATTTTAGTCAAAATCATTGTTGTAAAATCATTCAAGTTATTATGTAAATTGAGGAAAGTGGTGTACTTTCTTCAAGTGGTCTAAACTAGGATAGTGGTGTTCTATCTTAGACATATTGTTAGAAGTTTTTAACAGAAGTCTTAGAGTTAAACTTGTACTTATTCTAACAATAGTGGAAAATCTCTTGTGGTGTGCAAGAGGACTAGATGCACCCTTGGTTTGAAAGGGGAACCAGGATAAATCGTTGTGTTCTTTATTTGTCTGTCATTTACTAGTTTTTCTATACACTAATCCTAATCAGAAAAATAATCCACTAACTCTCTAAAAATCAGAAAATTGATAAACACCTAATTCACCCCCTTCTTAGGTGCGCCTCTATACTAACAATTGGCATCATAGCTTGTTCTGGAAATTTGTTCCTCGATCCTTATTCATGGCTTTCGCACAAACGATTTTTAGAGATAGTGGTAGTAGCAATAAACCACATTGCTTTGTTGGAGAACATTATGATTTTTGGAAAATACGCATGTAGACATACCTTGAGGCACAAGGAGATGATATTTGGGATGCGATAGAGAATGGCCCCTATGTTCCCAAGACAATCATCAACAATAAAGGGGAAGTAAAGATAAAAGTCTCATGGACAGATAATGACAAAAGGAAAGTGTTTTTTGACAAAAAATGCCAAAAACATATTACAATTGACACTTGGAATGGACGAATTCTTCCGCGAGTCTCATTGTAAAACTTCCAAAGAAATATGGGATACTCTTGAAGTAACCCATGAAGGAACTGTTGGGGTAAAACGTTCTAAACTTAATACTTTATCTCAAGAATATGAATTGTTTTGTATGCAGCCTAGATAACCTATTTTGGACTTGTAGAAAAGATTTTCTCATCTGACCAACCACTTGACGACGCTTGGCAAGACCTTCACTAATGATGAATTGAACCTTAAAGTTCTTAGATCATTAACAAGGTCATGACAACCAAAAGTAACGACAATTTCTGAAAAGAAAAACTTGTCAAAGATGTCTCTTTCTGAATTTTTTGGAAAATTCCAAGAACATGAGATTGAACTTCGAAGACTAGAAAAGAAGGAAATTCTAGAAAAGAATCCAAAGAGCATTTCCTTGAAAACGGAGTCAAGAGAAAATATATATGATGAGAACTCAGATGGAGATGAAAACATCACCTTCCTAGTAAAGAAATTTGGCAAGTTCCTTCAAAATGATAAAACTTTTAAGAAAAGGAAAACTTTCAAGAAGAAGGATGTCTCCACTTCATATATGTAGGAGGATGTTTGTTCAACTTCTTAAACTTTTGGTTCATCCTTAGATTTTAGGAGGACGAATTTTTATCCAAAAAATATTTTCTTAAATAGTTTTATTCAAGGATTGGTGCACTGGTAATAGAAAGTTTTTCTAAAATAAATTTAAATCATTCTTCCTAAAGTGGTTTAGTAAAATTGTTTGCAAGTTAGTTATCTGTTTCAATAAAAATTAATTTAATATCCTCCTTTTGAACATGATCTCTTATGAAGTGATGTTTAATTTCAATATGTTTAGTTCTAGAATGTTGTATGGGTTTTTTTTTTTTTGAAAGATTTATTGCACTAGTATTATCATAGATGATAGGAATTTTGATGTACCTTAGTGAATAGTCTTCAAGTTGATTTCTTATCTATAACATTTGAGAACAACAGTTCGTTGTTGATACATACTCAGCCTCAATAGTTGATAAGGCAATGATATTTTTTTGTTTTTGTTTTTTGCATGATCAACTGATGAGTATCTTTAGCATAGTTAGCATCGTAGTATGTTGTAACATCAATATTTTGGCCTTTTTATACCATAGACCAAGATCAATAGTGCTAGCAAGATATCTAAATATTTTTTTTACATTAGTAAGATGAGATTCTTTAGGTGATTATTGAAATCTGGCACACAAACCAACGACAAATATTATGCCAGGCCTACTAGCCATCAAGTATAATAATTGTCCAATCATTCCTCTATATTATTTTTCAAATATGGGTTTTCCTTCATCATCCTTATATAAGGTTGAAGATGGATGTATTGGAGTAGCCATTATTTTGGCTTCATTCATTTTATATTTTTTTAGAAGATCTTTTGTATGTTTCTCTTGAAAGATAAAAATGTCAGTTCTCAATTGTTTAATTTGTAATCTAAGAAAGAATCTTAACTCTCCCATCATGCTCATTTCAAATTCACTTTGCATGAGGTTAGAACAATCTTCACACATCTTTTTATTTGTAGACCTAGAGATTATGTCATCAACGTATATTTGAACAATCAATAAATCATCTTTAAAAGTTTTCTTGAAGAGTGTTGTGTTGATTTGTCCTCTTGAGAAGCCATTTTATTTTAGGAAGGAACTTAACCTCTTATACCAAGCTCGAGGAGCTTCCTTTAATCTGTAAAGAGTTTTTGAGAGTTTAAACACATGGTTAAGCTACGTCATGTTCACAAAGCTAGGCGGTTGGTGAACATATACATCTTCACTTAAGAAACCATTCAAAAATGTACTTTTAACATCCATTTGGAATAGTTTAATACCTTTATGAGCGGCATAAACAAGGAGTATTCTTCCTTTATGAGTGGCATAAACAATGAGTATTCTACCTTTATCATATTTTGGATCAAACTATCCCAAATTTGCTTTACAATTTAAGATGTAACAGTAGCATCCAAATATATGAAAATATGAAATATTTGGTTTTCTGCCTTTCCATAGTTCGTATGGAGTTTTGGTTTGGAATTCCGAGTCCATGCATTTTGGCATATACGCATTGCATTAGGATGCTTGACACCCGAGTCGTGTTTGATTCAAGTGTATGATTGAGTGTTTGAACTTGAGATGTCATTGTGATTGTGATTGTGATGATTGTACTAAATGTCTATGTTTTGGAACAATTGTGTGTAAGTGAAATTGATTGTAAAACTGTTTCAAAAACTCAAGTTGTCGTGGTGATTGTGTGGAAATTGCTAAGTGGTATGTTTTGGAGTTGTGTGTGAATGTGATTGAGTTAGTTTATGTAGTTTTAAGACAAACATGCAGGGAAATCGATTCCCAAATCGATTCTTTTAAAAGCTATACCTCACAAATCGATTTGGCAATCGATTGGATGCATTACAAGAGCTCAGCCATTTTGACAAAATCGATTTGGAAATCGATTGGCTTTAATACAGGGGCTCAGTTATTCATTCAATCGATTTCCCAATCGATTGAATTAAGCCCAGAGTACAGTTTTCACGAAAAACCCTCAAGAAAT
>NC_021166.2:30755600-30762526 GCF_000331145.2 Cicer arietinum
TGAACTTTTCGCATATTGGAAATCCTGTTAAGGTGCATGCTTAGTTGAAAAGTTATTTGGGCATTTAAAAACTTAATTGTTATGTGTCAGATGAGAGTCAGGACGATCCTACCGGTTCGTACCCTACGGACGGGAATGGAGATGGGAACGCTTGACTGCAGTTACGTTAGGAGGATCTCACGGGGCGCGTGGAGATACTCAGGGTGTATAGCTTTTTGGTAGGATGATCAGATTAGGATGATGTATAGGAACTAGGTGTCCTTCTTTTTGGATTGGAGTATTTTTAGTTTGGAAAACTGTACTTATACTAATATTGTCAGTTTGACTTTTTACTTGAATGGGTTCCATGTACCATTTGTTGTTGTGTAAATGTTTTGGATTTATAATTGGAAAAACTCTTCCGCTGTTTGTAAATTATAATGACTCAATTATTTATCCAAAGACATTTCCTCATTTGTTTTACTTTGTTTTATTTTAATTTCTTTTGAAAAAAAAAATATACCCTCGCTTTGAAAAACGGGGTGTTACATTGTGGTATCAGAGCATAGGTTTAGTTTTCTTTGGGAGCTGTGGAACCTTGGTTATAGATTGTAGGTCGACCTATAAGTTAGGAGTTGTTATCTGATCATGTGTCGGTTTAGGTGACTTGAGTTGTCAAGTCCAATATAATTGTGTGTTGTTAGTCGGACGTTAGTTTGGAATTATTTGAAGTAGTGTTAAGACTCTACTTGATGATGGTTTTATAGGAAACCATGCCGCCAAGAAGGAATGACGCTCCGAGAGCCAACGCTAATAGGAATGATCAAATGGCGGAGGCTATGAATAACATGGCTGCTTCTGTTGCTGCACAGACTGCTGCCAAGACTCAACGGGATCTTGAAAAGAGGGGAAGAGAGATCCGTGCTGCAGAGTCAAGAGGGTTAGAAGACTTCCGTCGTTACAATCCTCCTAAGTTCAAGGGGGATGAGGGTTCAGAGAAGGCGGATCAATGGATCCAAGAAGTGGAGAAGATCTTTGATATGATAAAGTGTCAGGCGGGAGTGAAGGTCAGCTATGCCACTTATATGCTGTTGGGGGATGCTGAGTACTGGTGGAGGAGTGCAAGGTTATTGATGGGAGCAGCCCACGAGGAGGTGAACTGGGAATCGTTCAAAAGAAAGTTTTTAGACAAATACTTTCCGATGAGTACCAGGACTAAGTTGGGTGACGACTTTCTGAAACTTCACCAGGGGAGCCTGACTGTGGGCGAGTATGCTGCTAAATTTGAATCACTATCGAGGCATTTCAGGTTCTTCCGTGAAGAAATTGATGAACCATTCATGTGTCATCGTTTCCAAGACGGATTGAAGTATGAGATTCAAGATTCCGTCTTACCCTTGGGAATTCAACGTTTCCAAGCGCTGGTGGAGAAATGTAGAGAAGTGGAAGATATGAAAAACAAGAGGGCTAGCCGAGTAGGGAATTTTAATTCGGGAGGCCCTAGTCGGGCGAGTTATCAGAACAAGGGGAAGCAAGTTGCTAAACCTTATAATCGACCCCAGAATAACAACGGTGGGCAGAGTCGCCCGGGGAACCAGAATTTCGGGAGGCAATTGGGGCAAGTGCTTCGATGTTTCCGATGTGGGGGAGAAGGACACTATGCTAGTGCTTGTACCACTAACATCCCCATCTGTCACAATTGTCGGAAGTCGGGGCACATGGCAAGGGATTGCACGGCTCCGAAGGTGGAACCAGTGGTGAATGTAGCTAGGGCTACCCGTCCTACTGCTAGAGGACGCATTTATTGTGTGAATGCTGAAGAGGGGAATCCATCTGGTAATCTGATTCAGCGTGATTGTGAGATTGCAGGTAACACTCTAACTGCACTCTTTGATTCGGGGGCAACCCATTCCTTCATTGCTATGGACTGTGTGAATCGCTTGAAGTTATCTGTGTCTGCTTTACCTTTTGATTTGGTTGTTTCCACGCCTGCTAAGACCTTAACCGTAAATTCTGCATGTTTACATTGTCGAATGACTATTCAGAATAGGGATTTCTTGGTTAATCTAATTTGTTTACCGCTACAATCACTCGAGGTCATCCTCGGTATGGATTGGATGTCTTATCATTATGTGATCTTGGATTGTGCTCGTAAATTGGTTCTTTTCCCCGAACCAGGAGTTGTTAAGTATTTAGCCGCTAACAAACTCCGAGTGTCGCTAAGTGAAGGGACTCATGAGTTTTTGTCTCTGGCTAATGTGGAGGCAAAGATAAATGTGAACATAGAAGAATGTGATGCTCGTCAATGAGTACCGGATGTATTTCCAACGGAAATTCCAGGATTGCCACCGGTAAGAGAAGTGGAATTTTTCATTGATTTACACCCAGGAATCAGACCTATTTCAATGGCACCGTATCGAATGTCGCCATTGGAATTAAATGAGCTCAAAAGCCAAATTGAAGACTTGTTGGAGAAGAAATTTATTATACCAAGTGTATCACCATGGGGAGCTCCAGTTTTGCTAGTTAAGAAGAAGGACGGAAGCTCGCGCTTATGTGTGGATTATAGACAGCTTAATAAGGCAACTATTAAGAATCGTTATCCTTTGCCACGCATCGATGATTTAATGGATCAATTGAGAGGGGCCGCGATATTTTCGAAGATTGACTTGAAGTCAGGTTACCATCAGATTCGAGTAAGGGAAGGAGATATTCAGAAAACTGCTTTCAGAACCCGTTACGAACATTATGAATATCTCGTTATGCCGTTTGGGGTTACCAATGCACCAGCAATTTTCATGGACTACATGAACATAATCTTTAATCCATTCCTTGACAAGTTTGTTGTGGTGTTCATTGATGATATATTAATTTATTCGAGAACTGAAGAAGAGCATGGAGAACATTTATGTCAAGTTCTTGAGATTTTACGCGAGAAACAATTGTATGCCAATTTGTCAAAGTGTGAATGTTGGCTAGAAAAAGTGAATTTCTTAGGACATGTGATAACCAAGGAAGGAATCGTTGTAGATCGGCTAAGATTGAGGCGGTTCTTGCTTGGAAACAACCTCAGACGGTCACTGACATACGAAGTTTCGTAGGATTGGTAGGGTACTACAGGAGGTTTATTGAAGGTTTTGCTAAGATTGTGATTCCATTGACACAACTTACCAGAAAAGATCAATCGTTCGCATGGACGGAGAAGTGTGAGGAAAATTTTCAGTTACTAAAGAGAAAATTGACGACCTCACCAGTATTGGTATTACCGCAATCAGAAGAACCCTATGAAGTTTATTGTGATGCATCTCACCAAGGTTTGGGATGTGTTCGGATGCAACACAAGAAAGGTATAGCTTATGCCTCAAGGCAATTAAAGATTCATGAGAGAAACTATCCTACTCATGATTTGGAGCTTGCTGTTGTTGTTTTTACATTGAAGATCTGGAGGCACTATTTATATGGGTGCACGTTCACAGTGTTCAGTGACCATAAAAGTTTGAAATATTTGTTTGATCAGAAGGAATTGAACATGCGTCAGAGACGATGGACGAAGATTCTCAAGGATTTTGATTTCACACTGCAGTACCACCCTGGGAAGGCCAATGTAGTGGCTGATGCGTTGAGCAGAAGAAGTGTATCGGTGTCTTCAACAATTATGGCTAGACAACAAGAGTTGTGGGAAGCTTTTAGAGACCTACACTTGAACGTAGAGTTTGCACCAGGAATTTTGAAATTCGGAATGATTAAGATCTCGAGTGGACTACTTGAGGACATTGCAAATTCTCAAGATGACGTCTTAATACAAGAGAAGAGGAACCTAATGGTAGGATTTGTGTACCAGAAATTACAGCTATGCGGAAAACAATTTTGGAAGAGGCGCATAAGAGTAAGCTGAGTATTCATCCTGGGGCAACAAAGATGTATCAGGATTTGAGGCAGAATTATTGGTGGCCAGGAATGAAGAAACATGTGGCGGAATATGTATCCACTTGTCTAACTTGTCAGAAAGCGAAGGTGGAACATCAGCGACCTGCTGGGATGTTGCAACCTTTAGATATACCTGAATGGAAGTGGGACAGCATTTCCATGGATTTTATAACTGGATTGCCAAAAACAAGGAGAAAGAATGATTCTATATGGGTGATAGTGGATCGACTGACTAAATCTGCACACTTATTGCCAGTAAAGACCACCTATAAGGTAGAACAGTTAACAGAGATCTACATTGCTGAAATTGTGAGATTACACGGAGTACCATCGAGTATTGTATCAGACCGTGATCCGAAGTTCACATCACATTTTTGGGGAGTATTGCACGAAGCGTTGGGAACGAAACTACGATTGAGTTCAGCTTACCATCCACAAACAGACGGACAGACTGAAAGGACAAATCAATTCCTAGAAGATCTATTGAGAGCATGTGTATTAGATGATAGAGGAAGTTGGGATGATGTACTTCTATTGATTGAGTTCACCTATAACAATAGTTTCCACGCAAGTATTGGAACGGCACCATATGAGGCTTTATATGGGCACAAGTGTCAAACGCCCTTGTGTTGGTATAAGGACGGTGAAAGTATGATTGTCGGACCAGAGATGGTACAACAGACTACAGCTAAGGTAAAGAATATCAAGGAGAAAATGAAGACTTCACAAGATCATCAGAAGAGTTACGCGGACAAGCGTCGCAGACTTTTAGAATTCGAACAGGTCTAGGGAACCATCTTTGGAAGCGACGTTGCGAGCGGAGATTTTACCGGATGTACTCGCGGTACCGCAATCGCACGTTAAAGCTAACATGAAGGTAAGGGCTCCTTCCAAACTTCTAGTTTGCATTTAGGGACTTATTTGTGGTTGTGTGGAAAAGAATTTTGTTAGGGGTAAAGTGTTGATTTGGGGAAAATGAATTTAAGGCTTTATGGGTAAAATCTTAGAGTTAGGTTTTGGTGATATTGATGAATGTTTCGCGGAAAATGAATTTAACCCATTGGTGTATGAATTTGAGTAAATGAAGTTTGACGTGTTCATAATTCATGCTTATGAAATTTGATATGTGTATGGTTGGATTTTGTGGAGAAATGAATTGATGTGTTTTGGTGTAAATCGTGGATTGAATTTGATAATATGTTTGAGTTTGTTTTGTGTGGAATTTGAAAACCATTAGAGTTAAACGAGTATTAAGAATGGGGAATCTCTTAATGTCTTGTTTACCTAATGTTTGTTGTGAAAACGGTTTAAGTTAAATGAGTATTAAGAATGGGGAATCTCTTAATGTCTACGTTAACTTAATGTGGTCGTGAAAATCGTTTAAGTTAAACGAGTATTAAGAATGGGGAATCTCTTAATGTCTACGTTAACTTAATGTGGTCGTGAAAATCGTTTAAGTTAAACGAGTATTAAGAATGGGGAATCTCTTAATGTCTTGTTTACTTAATGTTGTTGTGAAAATCGTTTAAGTTAAATGAGTATTAAGAACGGGGAATCTCTTAATGTCTTGTTTACTTAATGTTGTTGTGAAAATCGTTTAAGTTAAATGAGTATTAAGAATGGGGAATCTCTTAATGTCTTGCTTACTTAATGTTTGTTTTGAAAATCGTTTAAGTTAAATGAGTATTAAGAACGGGGAATCTCTTAATGTCTTGTTTACTTAATGTTGTTTTGGAAAATCGTTTAAGTTAAATGAGTATTAAGAACGGGGAATCTCTTAATGTCTTGTTTACTTAATGTTGTTTTGGAAAATCGTTTAAGTTAAATGAGTATTAAGAACGGGGAAAAAATGGAGAATCTTTTAATATCTGCATTTGCTTAACGATTGTCGTGGATGGAGTCATTATATGCTCATGCATTTTTCATTCTTTTTGTAAATTGTGCAGACCCGTGATAAGTGGCACCTTGATAAATAGTACTTTGGCCTGTGATAGGCGGTACGTTTATGATTTACGTTTTTGTAAACCGTGCAGGTCCGTGATAGGTGGCACCTCGGTAAACGGTACGGGCCCATGATAGGCAGTACGTTTATGGTTTACGCTTTTTTGTAAATTGTGCAGACCCGTGATAGGTGGCACCTTGGTAAATAGTATTTTGGCTTGTGATAGGCGGTACATTTACAATTTACGTTCTTTTTAGTAAACCGTGCAGACCCGTGATAGGTGGCACCTCGGTAAACGGTACGGGCCCGTGATAAGCAGTACGTTTATGGTTTACGCTTTTTAGTAAATCGTGCAGACCCGTGATAGGTGGCACCTCGGTAATTGGTACTTCGGCCTGCGATAGGCGGTACAATTATGATTTACGGCCCTTCGAGGAGGGTTTTGGTTTGGAATTCTGAGTCCATGCATTTTGGCATATACGCATTGCATTAGGATGCTTGACACTCGAGTCATGTTTGATTCAAGTGTATGATTGAGTGTTTGAACTTGAGATGTCATTGTGATTGTGATTATGATGATTGTACTAAATGTCTATGTTTTGGAACAATTGTGTGTAAGTGAAATTGATTGTAAAACTATTTCGAAAACTCAAGTTGTCGTGGTGATTGTGTGGAAATTGCTAAGTCTTATGTTTTGGAGTTGTGTGTGAATGTGATTGAGTTAGTTTATGTAGTTTTAAGACAAACATGCAGGGAAATCGATTCCCAAATCGATTCTTTTAAAAGCTATACCTCACAAATCGATTTGACAATCGATTGGATGCATTACAGGAGCTCAGCCATTTTGACAAAATCGATTGGCTTTAATACAGGGGCTCAGTTATTCATTCAATCGATTTCCCAATCGATTGAATTAAGCCCAGAGTACAGTTTTCACGAAAAACCCTCAGGAAATCGATTTCCCAATCGATTGGCCTTAACACAGGGGCTCAGTTATTCATTCAATCGATTGGGAAATCGATTGAATGAATAACTGAGCCCCTGTATTAAAGCCAATCGATTTCCAAATCGATTTTGT
>NC_021166.2:30762907-30794584 GCF_000331145.2 Cicer arietinum
TGTTATATGAACTTTTAAGCATATGGAAAACCCTTTTAAGGTGCATGCTAGGTTGAAAGGTTATCTTGTGCATTTGAAAACTTAAATGTTATGTGTTAACTGTTAATTTCGGTTGGTGACCCTTTACAACTATTGTGGAAATCTGGGCTTTGCCCTCAGATGAGAGTCAGGACAATCCTACCGGTTCGTACCCTGTGGATGGGAATGTAGACGGGAATGCCTGACTGGAGCTATGTTAGGAGGATCTTACGGGGCGCGTGGAGATCGCTCAGGGTGTATAGCTTTTTTGGTAGAATGATCAGATTAGGTTGACATAGAGGGAACAAATGTCTTTATTTTGGATTGCGTTTATTTTAAATTGGAAGATTGTACCTATACTAATATTGTCTATTTGACATTTTATTATGATGGGATCCCTGTACCACTTTTTGATGTGTAAATACTTTGGATTCGTATTTCAAAAACTATTCCGCTGCTTGTGAATTTTGTTGACTTATTTGTCGTTGTGTTACGACTTAAATATTTATCCAAAAGTATTTCTTTATTTATTTCTTTGTTATTATGAATTTGTTTTGAAAAAAAAAATACACTCGCGCTTTTAAAAATCGGGGTGTCACATTAAGAGTTATCATGCAACACATATTTACTTTGACTATTATATATATGTGTCTTGTGTTGAATTGAGGAGATTTATGAGGACCACGAATTTGAATTGTATGTCCACTTACATTGTGGCACATATAAAACCTCTTAACTAAGTACTTTATAGTTAAAATGGTACCACATGAAGAAGAAGTGTTGAGTAAGAGTCTATGGATATCATTGCATCATTTTCTTGAATACTTTCTTATGAAGTTACGAATTGAATTGTGATGTAAAGATATCCTCTATTTGAATATATGATATGTTACATCATGGCTTAATATTTTTATCAAGCGTGTTCTTTTTAAATATATTATACTTTCAAAGTGATTTTGAAACTCACTTTTTTGTTGAATGTGAACGTGTGATTATGAAAACATAGTTATGACAAGTTTTCTTTCAAGTAAATATTTGAAGTTTGCATATTTTTTTCGTTAACGGAGTCTCATGTCTTGTGGATGTTAATGACCTATGTAAAAATTATTGAAACTTTGATAGGTGACGTCGGGATTGAGGTAAAATTATGTATCTTGTAAAGTTACAGCAAATAATATTAAAAGTTTCAAATGTCATATTTTTTAAATTTTAATTTTAAAATTGTGATCTTGTCGAAATAATTTCATGAGTATTTATGTCATGTAGGTGATATCTTGAACCTTTGCGAAAAGCTTTTCAAGATTAATTTTTTTTTTTTTATGTTCTAAAAACTATATTAGATTAAGCATGAATCTTAAGTTATTTTATTTTAGAGTTTAAGTTGTCATTAGTTTGTCCAATTAGACCGATTGAGTTAGGTGTTGGTTTAATGTTGGTTAAATGTCAGTCGTGTTAGTTGTGTTTGTTTGTCTATTATGTTCATTATTTGGTTTTTTTTTTAATCTAAATTGTCTTATGTGATAAATAATTTTTTTGTGATTGTAAATGCCTTATGAAGTGCTTGTTACCTAACTGGTGAAGTTGTTTGTTAACAATTATCACTTTGATGTTGTGCTTTTGAAGTCTTTACACGAGTAACCAAAGGCTTCTTAGAATTGTCTTATTAATTTTATTTAGATTCTAAATATTTTTTTGGTACAAAAGAGGGTCTAAAAGCCCAAAGAAAAAGGACAAAATAATTACAAGCAACTCTAATAAGCCTAGGGAATGAGGCCTTAGAATTATCATCAACTAAGATGATCTTCAATTCATCCGACGAGAGAGCTGGGAGAACAAATAGCTCAAAATGTTGTTTAGTGTAAGATTATAATTGACTAGTCAATTTTCACAACGATTTCCTACGCGCCATGTATGGTTGAATTTGACATGCCAATCCCGCCGAACTAAGGTTGCAAAAATATGGTCATCCACTTGCTATTGATAGAACATATCTATCAAGACTTTGGAGTCAGTCTCGACCACTAGGTTTGTAAGCCTCTCTTGCCAAGGTAACTCCAACACATGCAACATTGTCCACATCTTAGCAGTGAGTTCATTACACATGTAGCAACATTTCCCACTAGGTTTTTCGCGCATAACCCCTAATCCAATTTCCAGAAGAATCTCGAAAAGATCTCCACATGTAGCAATGGATATAGAACTCTTGTAAGTATCATCAAATTTGAGCTTGATCCAATTGTTATCTGGTCGGCTCTAGTGGACATGCATGATCTCTGGTCTCAACAAATGTACATTCTTCTTCACACAATTTCCATTCTCGGTCTCCTTCACAAGATGCATGATTGTTTTAGTTGGTTATTAGGTCGTTGAAAGTCTTCTTCAAAAATTGCTTTGTTCCTCCATTTTCACAGGTACCAACACGATATCATAAAAGATGGATTGCCACTGGGATCCCTGATACTCTGCAATATTCTCTCTAAGATTGTAAGATATCCAATCCTTGCAAGAAAAAAAGTAAAAATTAGTAATTTTGTTGGTAGGAACAAGTCTAATCCACACATGTGTCGCATATGGGCAATCCCTCAACACATGAATCAAAGATTTTTCATTGCCTCTACACCAGTTGGACTCTATAGAGATTGTTGGGTTCCATTTGTGTCATGTATAGTTTGTCAAAAGTCTCTCATGTGACATAAGCCAAATGAAAGTCTGGATTCGATGGGGGCTTTTCCATTTCCATACGATTTTCCAGTTTGTATCAGTAGCAGTGAGAGTTTGAGTTGGAGAAAGTTATTTATAAGCATTGCTTATAGAAAACTCATTAAATCTACTATTGAATGTGCAATAACGAGAAAGGGGGGTTAACTTGTGTTTGCCAAAGTTGATAACGTTTTACAAATTTGTTAACAGCTGGTTGGTTTTTATGAATTACTTGGATAAGAAGCAATTGGATTCAGAGGAAGCAAACAATGAAAGCATAAATAATTTAACGCGTAGATCTATCTTTGCTCACCACTAACTTGGTTGCATCCTTATTCAAAAGGCTTTAATGCACTAATTCAAATATCCTGAATTGCAAAGCACTTGACCTTCCAAGCCAGTCTTCCTATTTTATGTAGATTGAGTTTGTAAATTCTTTAGATTGATTATGTTCATATTTTGATTTAGATAAATCTTGATCAAATCTTAAGCATATCTTCTATTCAACTTGATTAAATATTTTCTTCAATAATAAATATGAATCAAATCTTATTTTAGATTTTCGTCAATTTTAAATTTGAATCAAATCTTATTTTAGGTTTTCTTCAATTATAAATTTGAATCAAATCTTATTTTAGATTTTCATCAATTATAAATTTGAATCAAATCTTATTTTAGATTTTATTCAAAAACATGAATCTTCTTTCATACTCTTTGAAGTCAAATATATTGTTCTCATAAAATATATTTGTTAACATCAAAACTCTAAATGTAAAACCAATTTGGTTCCAACAATCTTCCATTTGTTTATGATGACAAAACTTATATTTTAGATAACATATTTTCTTTTATATTTCTTTGAATTCCCTAATGTAGGACTCCCCTAAGTTTAAGTATCATTTTCTCTCAACTTTATCAAAAATCTTTCTCCCCTTTTTGTCATTAGACAAAAAAGACTTGAAAGTAAAACTTTTTTTTGTTTGTTTGTATTTTTTGCCCTTTTTTGTTTTTTTTTTGTTTTTTTTTTTTGCTTTATTTTTTTTGCTTTATTTTTTTTAATGAATAACATGAATTTAAATATTAGAAGAAAATATAAAAACTAATGTAAAACTAAACTACTTTAAAGTTATCACAACATCAATTAAGTATGAAGGTAAGGTTTATGTTTTTCTTGATGAAGTCAAGCCTATCTTCAGGTAGTGGTTTGGTGAATATGTAATCCCATTGGTGTTCAATGTCTACAAATTGAATGTTTAGTAATCCTTTTTTAGCAAAGTTTCTAATGAAGTGGTGCTTGATCTCTATGTGCTTAGCTCTAGAATATAGGATATGGTTTTTGGTTAGACAAATGGTAGAAATGTTATCGTAATAGAGGGGAATGTTGAATTCTAGGATTTTGTAGTCTTCAAGTTGATGTTTTACCCAAAGTAGTTGATAACTGCAGTTAGTTGTTAAAAATATACTCAGCCTATAATGTTGACATTGCAATGGTGTTTTATCTCTTACTTGACAAAGATATTAAGTTGTCACCTAAAAAGGTGCAGTTGCCACTAGTGATATTTCTCTCAAGTTTATCTTCAGCATAATCAAAATCACAGTATCCACTCAGTTTGTACTTAGGAGATTTCTTGTAGTACAAGATAAGGTTGGTAATGCCTTTTAAGTATCTAAGGATTCTCTTAACAACAGTTAAATGTGATTCCCTAGGGTTAGCTTGAAATCTTGCCCATACACATACATAAATATGATGTCAGGTCTGGAAGCGGTAAGGTAAAGTATAAACCTTATCATTCCTCTATAGGTATTTTTTTTTTTTTGTCAAATTTTTCGCCTGAATTATCTTTTTCAAGTGAACAAGTAGGGTGTATTGGTGTAGCCATAGATTTGAAATCACTCATCTTAAACTTCCTAAGAAGCTTTTTTGTATATTTAGTTTGATGAATGTATATACCTTGTTGACTTTGCTGAATTTGTATCCCTAAGAAGAACTTATGTTCTCCCATCATACTCATTTGAAATTCAAGTTGCATCGATTTAGAAAATTATTTGCCAAGCGTGCCATTAGTAGATCCAAAAATAATATCATCAACATAAATTTGAATAATATGAATGTCATGTCCTATTGATTTTCTAAAAAGTGTATTATCTATTTGTCTTCTTTCAAAGTTATTTTTAAGCAGGAAGTTACTAAGTCTATCATACCTTTCCCTAGGTGCTTGTTTTAGGCCATACAGAGATTTCCTATGTTTAAAAATATGATTTGGAAATTCAGAACTTTCAAAACTCGGGGGTTGTTTAACATAGACTTATTCACTTATATAACCATTTAGAAAAACACTTTTAACATCCATTTGAAATAATGTTATTATTTGCAGCAAAAGAAAGTATGATATGAATAGCTTCTAACCTGGCCACTGGAGCAAATATCTCAGTGTAATCAATGTCATTTTGTTGATTATAGCTTTGTGCGACAAGTCTTGTCTTGTTTATGACCACTTTACCTTTTTAATTTAACTGGTTTCTGAAAACCCACTTAGTTCCAATAATGTTCTTCTTTGGTCCAGGTACTAGATCCCAAACATTACTCCTCTTAAACTCATATAACTCTTTTTGCATTGCAAGAATTCGTTCATCATTTGCCAATGTTTCGTCAACAGTGGTAAGCTCAATTGACGAGAATGAGCCAAACATAGTGGTATCTTTTAATGAGGATTTGGTCCTCAAAAGATCACTTGAACTTCCAATGAGATGTCTTGTACTTCCATGTGACTTATCTTGACTAATTCTAACTTGATCATATTCATCCTTTGAAGATTTGTCTTTTTCTGATTTGTCTACATCTGTTTCATCTGGTTCTGATAAACTTGTAGTATCCTCAACTTGCTTTGACTTTTTAAGGTCGAGTTGTTTGTCATATAATAAAACATCAATAAGATAATTGAAGAATGAAATCAATAAAACCAAAACATCAGTTTTGTGTATGGTGGTTTCTGCTTGGTTTTGAAAACCAAACTTGTATGTTACTTTTGCTGAAGTGTTCATATTATGTGGATCTCTTTGTTCCTCTAAATTTTTTAGAACCTACAATATACTTATCTAGCTTTGATTTTTAAGATCAAGCTTCTTGTTATCATAGTAAATATAATATAAGACAATAATTAAATTTAAACAAAGATATAACCTATATGCCAACAGTTTCAGTTTCACTATGAAAACCCTCTTATTTCTTATTTTCTTGTTTTTAGATTTTGAGTTTGCATATTCTCTTATTAGAGAGTTTGGGTGAAGGGATTTGAATTTCCATCCAGGTTTGTAGTCTTGATAAATTTTATTGGAGTGTCTGAAGAAGTCTTCTGATTCTGATTGTTCATTTGACAATTCAGTTTCAGCTGATGTATCGGGTTCCTTTGTAATTTTGGAACTGATGGTAATTTTGATTCTTCTGGTAGTTCCAGTTCTGTTGATATGTGTGATTTCTCTGCCAATTTTGATTTTTGTTGATATGCATGATTTCTCTATCAGTTTTGATTTTGTTGATACTCCAGATTTTCAGATATTTCTAGTTCATCATAAGGTTATGGTTTTAACAGGTATTGTACTTACCAATCATTCTTCCACCAAAGTCAATTGGCAACTGTTTGGTAGGTCTTTGAACATAGACCTTTTTTTCCTTCATATATTGCAACCATCCATTGACCAAGCACCATGATTGATGATTCAATTTGGTTGCTTAGAACATCAACAACATAAACAATTTTATCCTTTGGTATCCAAATCTGATTGGGCCCTGATTTGTTAGATCATAAAGATTTCTTGTCTTTCCATGTGGTTAGCATAGGACAAGATATTTTAGCGTGACCTTTCATAATACAAATAGTACATAAATCATCAGAGGGAATAAACTTATATTCTATTACTTTTTCTTGAAATCATATTTCTTTTTTTACCATTCATACTAACCCCGTAAATCAAAGATGCATATTTGCTTCTTTCCATACCATTATCAAGAAAATCTTGAAATACTTCCTCATGCTTATCAGAGTTACATGTGGTATTTTCAATTGATGTTCAACTATAATTACTTTTTAGAGTAAGATTTTCAACCTTAATTTCAACAATATCAATTTTCAGATTTGCATTTTCTTTTTTAAGTTCAATAATATCAGTTTTCAGAGTTGCATTATCTATCTAAACTTCAGTAATATTAGTTTTCAAATTTCCATTCTCTATTTTAAGTTCAGTAATATTAGTTTTCATATTTTCATTTTCTATTTTAAATTCAGCACTTTGGTTCTTTAAAACTTTAACTTTTTCAGTTAGATTTGTATTTTCTTTCCTAAGTATTTTCAATTTTAAAGTCAATTTGTGATTCATATTTAAAAAACTATTTATAGTAGTAATTAAATCAGATCGAGTAAATTTAGAAAATATCTCAATTTCTTCATCTATTGATTCACTGTAACTAGACATGTTGAACCCTTGGATCTTTCCTCAAACAATGTAAAGAGCTCAGCCTTGAGACCGAGCTATGATGCCAATTGAAGGTGCAAACACGAGAAGGGGGTTGAATAGTGTTTGCAAGAGTTGATAACTTTTTGCTAATTTGATAACGGTTTGTTGGTTTTTATGAATTACTTGGATAAGAAGCAATTGGATTCAGAGGTAGCAACCAATGAAATCATAAATAATTTAACACGTAGGTTTATCTTGGTTTACCACTAACTTGGCTACATCCAGTCCCCTCATTCAGAAGGATTAAATCCACTAATTCAAATACCTTGAATTACAAAGCACCTGACCTTCCTAACTAGTCTTCCCAAATAGTCTGACAACCCCAGATTTTTGAGGAACTAACCACCTTGACCCTACAAGCCAAGTCTTCTCCTAACAACCTGACAACCCCAAATTGAAGAAGGAATTAAACCAATATCGGGTTGGATAAAAAAGATTGAAACTTGAGTAGTTGCTTCTAACAAAGCTGATAATAATAATAACTCTCACACTCTAAGAAAATAACACTTAGAAAATATTGATAACTTGATAAGGTGTTTCTCTCTTTAAACACTAAGAGTAATCTTTTCTGCTTTTCGATGCTTTTCTTCTTTACCCTTGAGTATTTATTTATAGTTAAAATTTGGGTTTCAATTTAGTCTTTGTTTAATTCTGAATTGTATCTTGTTCATATTGAGTTTCTAAATTCTGCATATTGATTATGTTCCTATTTTGTGTAGATTGAGTTTGTAAACTATTCAGATTGATTATGTTCATTTTTTTTTTGTAGATAAATTTTGATCAAATCTTCTTCAAATCTTGACCATATCTTCTATTCAACTTGGTCAAAGATTTTCTTCAATTATAAATATGAATCAAATCTAATTTTAGATTTTCATTAGTTATAAATTTGAATAAAAGCTTATTTTATGTTTTCTTCAATTATAAATTTGAATCAAATCTTATTTTAGATTTTGATCAATTATAAAATTGAATCAAATCTTATTTTAGATGTTATTCAAAAACGTGAACCTTCTTTCATACTATTTGAAGTAAATTATATTGCTCCCATAAAATACTTTTGTTAACATAAAAAATCTAAATGTAAAACCAACTTGGTTCCAATAATTATCACCCCAACCCAACTTGTCTTGAGCATCTTCAGAAAGAAGAGGAGGAATAGCAACAAATTTGATTAACCATATCTTTAACGGTCAAACTAGTATATACAATTAAATCAGTTTGTGACAAATTGAAGAAAAAGGTTGCTCCATTGGGATCCAACAATCAAGTCAAATATTGATATTTCTTCCACCCCCAAGTTTCCAAGTAATATTATGCTACAAAATTTCCCAAATCTTCACTAGAGATCTCCATATCGGAGAATCATTCGACTTACAAATCATATTCTCCAACAAATTTTGATTTTTGCCAGACTTACTCAAGAGAACTTGACACCATAAGTCATTAGAATTAGTCAACAAATTCCAAAGTATTTTAAAAAGAAAAGCATCATTCATTAATTGAGTTTGTTTGATGCTTAGACCACCATCCTCCTTAGGATTACAACAAACCTCCCAACTGATCAAGTGAGCCTTACGAGTTGTTTCAATGTCTTCCCAGATAAAGCCTCGTTGTAATTTTTACAATTAATTACAAATAGTTATAGGGATTTTGGCATACTTCATATGAAAGTTAAGGATTGAACTCAAAACACACTGACACCAAGTAATTCTTTATGCCAAGCACAAACATTGCTTCTAACAACTCAGACCCATTTGAACATATTTAGTAATATGTCGAAAACTATTTCTAGAGCTCCTATCATATGTAATGTTTTCCCCAAGATACTTCCCCAAGCTTGAAGCTTCTCTTAACTCCGTATGTTGCATAATCTCCCCTCAAAATTGAGGATCTGCATTAGCTGGAAAAAAAAATTAAGTATTTTCAACATTGATCTTTTGGCCCGAGGCATGACAAAATTGATAAAAAGCAATGTGTGATGCAGTAAGCTTGATCTATAGTGGCCTTTGCAAAAATAAGGTGAGACACCTTAGGTCATCTGTAAAAATAAGATGAGACACCTTAGGTCCCGTATGCCCTGCACGCATCGACTTCGAATAACCTGAATCAACCTGGTCAGCGATAAAATGCGACAACCGATCCATATAGATAATATGAGAAATGGGGTCACCTTGTTGAATACCTTTAGACGTGGCAAAGCTATCAAGCTTCTCCATTCCATAAAACTTTGAAAAATGAAGTTGAAATACAATGATGAATTAAATTAATTAACTCCTCAGGAAACTTACAATCCCAAATGCATTGAGTAACAAAATTCCAATTCAGCCTATCATATTTTATGAGAACAATATATTTGACGGCACATAGTACGAAAGAAGATTCATATTTTTGAAATAAATCTAAAATAAGATTTGATTCAGATTTATGATTGAAGAAAATCTTTGACCAAGTTGAAAAGAAGATACAGTCAAATATTTTTGAAAAAAAAAATCTAAAATAAGATTTTATTATGATTTATGATTGAAGAAACTTTTTGACCAAGTTGAAAACCAGATATGATCAAGATTTGATCAACATTTATCACAAGATATGAGTTATTTACAAGAAGATTTGATCAAGATTTATCTACAACAAAATATGAATATCAATCTGAAAAATTTACAAACTCAATCTGAATAAAATACGAACAGAATCAATCTGAATAATTTACAAAGTCAATCTGAACAAAATACGAAGAAGAAAAAAATCAATCTAGAATAACTGCTCATATAGGATTCATAAATAAATAAATTGGCTAAAGAACATACTATCTAAAATCATCTTCTTCATAATTATTTTTCAATAAGATCATTGTTGACCAAGCTAGGAATGAAAATACAATTCAGAATTAAACAAGGACTAAATTGAAGCCCTAATTTTATCTATAAATAGATAAACAAGACTGAAGAAAAAGATCATCGAAAAATCAGAAAAGAGTAGAAGAACTCAAGCTCAAAATCCCAAATTCATCTTAGAGCACAAAGAAAGAAACACTTGTTCGAATGATAAATATTTACTAAGTGTTTTTCCAATAGTATGATAGTCATTGTTAAAATCAACTTGTTAGAAGCAACTACTCAAGTCCTAAACTTTGTAATCAACCCCGATAATGGTGTTTGTGTCCTTCAACAATTTGGGGTTGTCAGATTTTATGGAGAAGACTTGACTAGTAGAGTCAAGGTGTGTGTGTGTTTCTCAAAACTTTGGGAATGTCAAGCTGGTTGAGAAGACTAGCTTATAGGGTCAGGTGTTTTTTAATTCAAGTTGTTGAATTAGTGGATTAAATCCTTTTGAGTAAAGGGACTGTATATAGCCAAGTTAGTGGTGAACCATGATAAATTACTTGTGTCACTTTATTCATGCACTCCTTAGCTTTGTTATTGCTTCTACTCTAAGTAAATCATCAAGTCTGAACCACTTTAATCAAATAAAAAAAAAATTATCAACTTAGTCAAACACAATTCAACCCCTCGCCCTTCTCGTGTTTGCACCTTCAATAAAGACCTTCTAAATTTTATTTGATTTATTTGTGTTGCATTGCTTTACTTGGAAGGATGGTGTTGTGTGTCTTTTTAATTTGATTATGTTTCTGTACTTTATGTTAAGAATAAGAAACAATAATTTTTATTGATTAGTTGTGTATGAAAATTGTTAGTTTTTGTTAATTTTAATTTAAATTGTTATGAAATTATTTTGTTTGCTTGATTAAATGTTGACTTAGTTTTTTATTTATTTTAAGATTACATTTTAAAAGTCACAAAAAAATTGATTACTAAATGTTTGTATTAATCATTTTTTTTATTTTGCTATTTTCTAAATTATTGTGAAGATTAAAAGAAATTTGACGGAGTTACGAGGAGTTGAAGACATGACATCGACTTCTTTTGTATTTGTAACAATTATAATCTGACAGAGTTGTGAGTAGTCCTTTAATTAATTATTGTATTTGTATTTTAACAATTATAATTTTGTTACTTTAAATAGTTAGACTAAATGAATAGAAAAAATTAGTCATCTCTATTGTTTGTTATTTTATGCGATCTATTGTTCATTGTTTTTCTTATCAATGTAGATAATTGTTTATTTTACCTCAATTAAAAAGATTGTCACCGTTGTGATTTATTTAGTGATTTAAGTGTTAGATGCATGTTTCTTATATAATATTGTGAAAGTTGTTATAAATCAATCTTGTGTATAAGATTTTGAAATTAATATAAATTTTAAGTGTGTCTTGCAACTAAGTTTTGATTATAGGTAATAGCATTTGAGCAAGTGTACTGAATCGTTGCAAGTAATAATAAAACGATAGTATCGAGTGTCGAATTCAAAGATTGCGTTTTACTATTGAATTATATTTAATTACTACAATTGAACAAAAAGTTTCCAAATTGATTGAAATAATATTTAAAATTAACAATGGTAATAAAATTGATCCTTTATAATGAGAAAAATGTCAAGGATGAGTTTCACTTCGAATCCAACCTTGGTGCCTAATTTGATCCTAGTTACTGAATTTCTTTATTGAATTATTACCGAATTCTCTTTATTATTCTTGCCTTAATGTCTTAGTGACAGAATCTTTAATTCCAAAGTAACCCCTAATTCCTCAGTAGATTTTAGATTATAATTAAGCATTACTGTACATGAATTATCTTGTTAAACTATTGTCTTTGTAACTAATTTAATTGGTTTCATGACCTGTATCTATCCCTAGACTACAAATTCATGATTTTCTCATCTCAAGCATTCGTAAAGCCCACTTCCTTTTCAAAATACAAATAGTAGAATATTTTAATGTTGATCAAGCAATAAAAAGCATTAAGCACAAAGATGAGAAAAATAATTCAATAAACTCATTCATATAACTAGAAATTAAATCAGAAAAATAAGGGTTTCATCTGGTTACACTCATCCCTAACAAATACGGTTTAGTTACTCATGACAGAGATGCAAAAGATAGAGATTAAAGAAGAATTACAAGAATGATTCATGGATGATTCTTGATAAAACTGCTCCAATGGTGTTAGAAACGCCCGTCTTTGAGTTTCTATGTTAGGGCACAAGTCTCTCAACTTCCCAATAGTAAAAAAGATCCCTAAAAAGTGAAAAATAGCACTTTAAATGAATGTTGTCGCGTCCACGCGCCTCAGGCGCAGAAAACGTGCTTCAGGCGCGCGCTGGCAGTGCTGAAATGCAAGAAATGCGCCTTAGTCGCGGCTGTTGCGCTTCAGGCGCACATCATCTGATGTCTGACTTATACTGCATTTTTCTCCTCTTTCGAGTCTGAATTTGGTTCCGGTGTCTTCGTGGAAGTTGTACCTATAGACCTTAGCTTTCATTTAAACTTGGTTTGACTCCAATTGGACATCTACAATTCCAGATATGGCTGAAATACTCCACATAGGTCATGTTGATTTCTCACCAAAGTTCAGCACTACGCTAAAACAAAATAACACGCAAAACTCCGAAAAATCTCTACTTAATCAAGGAAATATGAACATAAACATTTCATTAAATCAAAGAAATAAAATTAAAAAAATATATCAAATAAATCCTTAAATTAACTAATGAATAAAAGATAAATAAGACTAAAAACAATAAAAATATGCATATGATGAAGAGTCATCAATAGGTTATAGTTTGCAACTACCTAATGCTTGGAGCATCACACACATTAGTCTATTTTTCACATAGGGTAGCAAACCAATATGTTTATCTTTTCTTTATTTTTAATAAAGAGGATGAATGCAATGATTACTTGTTTATTGTTGTTTTATATTATTGCGTTAGTTATCATGCTCAAATGTTATAAAGAGATGATTAAATCTAGACGATACAATTATATATGGATGGTTATGATTTAAAGTAGTTTAAGCGACATATGACCACTTGAAAAAGTCACATGATTTTTTGTTTTAATCTTAATCATTCATAATATTATTGATGGTTAAGATTTACTTCTCTCATCTCTCATTATAACATATTCTCTCATTTCATATATTCTTATATGTTCAAGAGAATTTATATTCTAGATTTAACTATGATATGAAAGTGTAAAAATGTTTCTTTTCACTATGATATGAAACCGATTGATATCATTGAGTTGTTATATGCGTTTATATTTGTAATTCTTAAAGGTGTAAAATAATTTAAATATCACTTTATTTGTATGACTTAGGTGAAACTTGTTGAATAATTAGTGACATAATTTAAACTTTATTTTTAAAAATTAAATTGGAAAGACATTGTTTGAAAAGCTAACTGAATTTATATGCTATATTTTATCTGCATATTTTAGTGAATAATGTAAGACCCATAATTTTAAAGTATACTTTATGTATTTTTGTGTATTTTGGATTTTGGCTCGGAGGCTTTTTAGCCAAAGTTAATAATATTTTGGAGTTTATATGATCAAAAAGATATTTTGATGCCGTTTAGAATTACTCGTCGATAAATAAATTAAATTAACTGCGGTGAATCTTTTACGAAGAATTTAATGCGTTATGGGTGAAATGGTAATTTAACAAATATCTAGTTATTTTGAGATATTTGTTAGAAGTTATTAATATATATATATATATATATATATACCTATTTGTTTGGAAAGAAAAGGAAAAGAAAAGAAAAGGATATGAAAAGGAAAGAAGGAAAAAGGAAGAAAGGAAAAAGAAAGGAAAGAAAGAGAAAGGAAAGAAAAAGTAAAATTTCATCTTCTTCCTCTGTTACCTCTACGCGTGACCCCTTTCTCCCTCCATCCTCCATTTTTCGTTTTCTTTGCTTCCTTTCTTCAAGATTAGAAACCCAAGGCTTGGTGGGTGATAGGATAAGGATTTCTTAAATTCACTCTCCCTTGTTGATTTGAAAACGAAGAAAAACGGTGTTAGGGATTTTAAAACCGTCAAACACAAACCTCCCCGTTTCATCTAGATCTAAGCTTCATTTCGCGAAGAGATAGAAGGGAAAGTTGCTCACCACCACACTACGGTGCTAGTGAACAAACTTTGGAAGCAACGTCGCGAGCGGAGATTTTACCGAATTTACTCGCGGTACCGGGAACGCACGTTAAAGCTATCGTTAAGGTAAGGGCTCCTTCCAAACTTCTAGTTTGCATTTAGGGACTTATATGTGATTGTGTGGAAATGAATTTGTTAGGGTTGAAGTGTTGATTTGGGGGAAAATGAATCTAAGGCTTTATGGGTAAAATCTTAGAGTTAGGTTTTGGTTTTATTGATGAATGTTTCGTGAAAAATGAATTTAAACTCATTTATGTATGATTTTGAGTAAACGAAACTTGTTGTGTTTGAGTGGTGGATTGTGTTGATTTGTCTTTGTCGTATTTGACGTGTTCTCAGTTAATACCGATGAAATTTGATGTGTTTTGGTGTAGATTGTGGATTGAATTTGATAATATGTTTGAGTTTGTTTTGTTGTGGAATTTGAAAACCATTAGAGTTAAACGAGTATTAAAAATGGGGAATCTTTTAATATCTGCATTTGCTTAACGATTGTTGTGGATGGAGTCAGTATACGCTCATGCATTTTCATGCTTTTTGTAAAACGTGCAGACCCGTGATAGGTGGCACCTTGATAAATAGTACTTTGGCCTGTGATAGGCGGTACATTTACAATTTACGTTCTTTTTAGTAAACCATGCAGACCCGTGATAGGTGGCACCTCGGTAAACGATACGGGCCCGTGATAGGCAGTACGTTTATGGTTTTCGCTTTTTTGTAAATTGTGCAGACCCGTGATAGGTGGCACCTTGGTAAATAGTACTTTGGCCTGTGATAGGCGGTACATTTACAATTTACGTTCTTTTTAGTAAACCATGCAGACCCGTGATAGGTGGCACCTCGGTAAACGATACGGGCCCGTGATAGGCAGTACGTTTATGGTTTTCGCTTTTTTGTAAATTGTGCAGACCCGTGATAGGTGGCACCTTGGTAAATAGTACTTTGGCCTGTGATAGGCGGTACATTTACAATTTACGTTCTTTTTAGTAAACCATGCAGACCCGTGATAGGTGGCACCTCGGTAAACGATACGGGCCCGTGATAGGCAGTACGTTTATGGTTTTCGCTTTTTTGTAAATTGTGCAGACCCGTGATAGGTGGCACCTTGGTAAATAGTACTTTGGCCTGTGATAGGCGGTACATTTACAATTTACGTTCTTTTTAGTAAACCATGCAGACCCGTGATAGGTGGCACCTCGGTAAACGATACGGGCCCGTGATAGGCAGTACGTTTATGGTTTTCGCTTTTTTGTAAATTGTGCAGACCCGTGATAGGTGGCACCTTGGTAAATAGTACTTTGGCCTGTGATAGGCGGTACATTTACAATTTACGTTCTTTTTAGTAAACCATGCAGACCCGTGATAGGTGGCACCTCGGTAAACGATACGGGCCCGTGATAGGCAGTACGTTTATGGTTTACGCTTTTTAGTAAATCGTGTAGACCCGTGATAGGTGGCACCTCGGTAATTGATACTTTGGCCTGCGATAGGCGGTACAATTATGATTTACGGCCCTTCGAGGAGGGTTTTGGTTTGGAATTCTGAGTCCATGCATTTTGGCATATACGCATTGCATTAGGGTGCTTGGCACGCGAGTCGTGTTTGATTCAAGTTTATGATTGAGTATTTTGAATTTGAGTTGTCGTGGTAATTGTGTTGAAATTGCTAAGTGATAAGAATTGTTTATTGTGTGTAAGTGTGATGGGTTGTAAAACTATTTCGAAACTCAATTTGTCTTGGTGGTCGTGTGGGAATTGCTAAGTGTTAAGATGTGGAATTGTGTATGAATGTGATTGAGTTAGTTTATGTATTTTTGGAAGAATAAGCAGAGAAATCGATTTCCCAATCGATTTGATGAGTTGCAGAGACTTCACAAATTTGACAAAATCGATTTCGCAATATGTTTTTCAAAACCTTTTAAGAAATCGATTTGGAAATCGATTTGCAGAAAGACAGGAACTCAGCAAAACTGACAAAATCGATTTGGCAATCGATTGGCATTAATACCGGGGCTCAGACATTCATTCAATCGATTTCCCAATCGATTGAATTGAGCCCAGAGTTCAAATTTTACAAAAACCCTTCATCCAAATCGATTCCCAATCGATTGGCCCAGTGAAAATTCTTATTTTGAGTTAGATAACAGATTGCTCATTGATTTATCAATGTCGTGGTTAGTTATGTATTACTTGATGGATTGAGAACTTTATTTTGATTTCATTTTTATTTGGCAAGTGTTATATGAACTTTTAGCATATGGAAAACCCTTTTAAGGTGCATGCTTAGTTGAAAGGTTATTTTGTGCATTTAAAAACTTGAATGTTATGTGTTAACTGTTAATTTCGGTTGGTGACCCTTTACAACTATTGTGGAAATCCGGGCTTTGCCCTCAGATGAGAGCCAGGACGATCCTACCGGTTCGTACCCTACGGATGGGAATGTAGATGGGAATGCTTGACTGGAGCTATGTAGGAGGATCTCGCGGGGCGCGTGGAGATCACTCAGGGTGTATAGTTTTTTGGTAGAATGATCAGATTAGGTTGATGTATAGGGACTAGACGTCTTTCTTTTTGGGTCGCAGTTATTTTAATTTGGAAAACTGTACCTATACTAATATTATCTGTTGACATTTTATTATGATGGGGTCTATGCACCACTTTTTGAAGTGTAAATACTTTGGATTCGTATTTCAAAACTTTTCCACTGCTTGTAAATTATGTTGACTTATTTGTCGTTGTGTTACGACTTAAATATTTATTCAAGGGTATTTTGCTTAATTATTCTTTGTTTCATGAGTTTGTTTTTGAAAGAAAAAAAATACACCCTCGCTTTGAAAATCGGGGTGTTACAAATAACTATGGTATTATTTTGTAATTAAAATGTTAAATGTGGTATGTGTTTAATTAATTTATTGTACAATGTTAATTTATCATGCTGGGCTAATTTGTTCTTGACATGATGTGCTTTATTAAGTTGTGAATGCCTTAAATATTTTGAGCATATTTTTAGGGACTAAATTTGAATTTTGAAAAAAGAAAAATTAAATATTAGTTCATTTATCATTTACCACAAATTTCAAGGATGCAATGTTTTTAACGAGGAAAAAATTATAACACAACAAATTTTATAATAAACTATTCAATTAATTAAAAAAAAATTAAAAGAATTAAGTTGATATTAAAAATGTTTTTAAATATATGTTGATAAATATTGTGATTAATTTTCTCTATATGTGTGCTAGCTATAGTATGATAATTTTATACATATTTAATTTAGTGGTTAAAATAAATTTTTAATATTACAATTATTTATTCATTTTATTTATTTATTTTGAAAACAGTAATTTAATATCAATATTTTCGAGGATTATATTTTAGCTATGGTTGAGTAGAACAGGCGAATGTTTTTTTTTTTTTTTTTTTTTTAATTTTAAAATAAATGTTTAGTAAAGAAATGTACTAAATACATAACATATTGAACTCTCTTTCTTTGTTTAGACGGCTTTGCCTCTTTTTATGTTCAGGCGCATGCTATTTGGCTCCTGTCTGCAAAACATGAATCAACTATCCTTCTTCATTGTGCCATTGTAAATTTGTAAATAAAAAATGAAAACCTTTTCTCTCAAATTTATTCTCGTAGTCTTTTTGTCATTTGAATCGAACTTAACCATCTTCCTGCACAAAAACCATTGAATTCATTTTTGGTATCGGTTTCATCGAACTTGCTCCATTACACAAGAAACAGCCGCATTTGTTTTCTTGGGCGAGCTACTTTATGCCATTTTCGGCCACCACAACCGTTGTTTGGAAAAAATGAACATTTTTTTTGAATTTCTCTCATCAAAACCTTTAAGAAGCACTATTCATTTATTTGTTTCAATGAAGTTAATGTCGGATTCTTTCAGCACTCTGACGTGTCGGTGAAACTTTTTATGACTATATGTTTTGCATCATTTTTCTTGTTTTTGTTTCTAACTTTTTTTATAATCATTTAATGCTAATTTTTATGCTATTTTTAATTTATCAATTGTGTACCGATGACTCTACCAACTCGTAGCTAATTTTTTGAAGTAATTTTTATGCTATTTTTAATTTATGCTTTGATGGTTTCACGCCATATATTCAAGTTTCATCTACACCTTATTCTAGTTGGTATATTATTATTATCCTTTACAATCTTCCACAAACATGTGCATGTTTAAAGCTTATATATTATTAGCCGCTATAACACCAGGACCATCTAATATCACATCAAGTATTGATATTTATTTACAACCACTGATTGTTGATATAAAGAGGTTGTGGAATAGTGTTTTAACATATGATATTGCTCGAAAACAAAATTTTATTATGAGAGCAGCTTTGATGTGGACCATTAATGATTTTCCAACATACGAGATGATTTTTGAATGTGGTATACGTAGTAAATTAGCATATTCTATTTGTATGGAAGATAATAAGGCATTTGCATTGAAATTTGATGGGAAGGCATCTTGGTTTGACTCGCATTGTGGGTTTTTACTTTGCGATCATCCATTTAGAAGAAATAAAAATGAATTTGTTAAGGATATTGCTAAAAGTTGTGGACCTCCCATTTGATTGACATCTGAACAAGTTTGTGATCGAGTTAAAGATGTATCGAAGGTTGAAATCTCATATGGTGTTGTTTCAAAACCTCATGGTTATGTTTGACTGCACAGTTGAACAAAACGATGTATTTTTTGGGATCTTCTTATTGGAAAGATAACCTTTTAAGACATAATCTCGATGTTATGTATATTGAGAAAACTTTTTTGACAATATATTTAATATTGTGATGAATATCAAAGAAAAGACTAAAGACAATGACAAAGGTCAGAAAGACTTAGTTCTTTATTGCAGAAAAAATGATTTGTTGTTAGTGGAACATTCGAATGCTAAAATCATAAAACCACGAGCAAATACTTTAACTTCTGTTGAAGAAAAAGTTGTTTGTAGGTGGATAAAATAACTCAATATTCTAGATGGTTGTTCTTTTAATTTTACAAGATGCATTTATGTGAAAAATGGAAGGATGAATGGAATGAAAAGTTATGATTGTCAAATATTTGTGGAATGTTTACTTCCAATTGCATATATTTATCTGCCTACACATATATTAAATCCACTTGTTGAGGTGAGTCAATTTTTTTAAAATTTGTGTTCTTCAACATTGAGAGAGGATGATCTGATCATAATGGAAAATGATATGTCTTCGATATTGTTCAAGTTGGAGAGAATACTCCCATTGGGTTTTTTGATTCCATGGAGCATCCCCTTATGCATCTTGTTAATACAAAATATCAATTTAATGTTTTGATGATAATTAAACAAATTAAAGAATTCTAATTATGATTATAGGTGTTTTGATATTTAACATGTGTATTTGAGTGTATTAAAAAAGATAGGTATCAAATCATACAAAGCAGAACTCATTAAAATCAAGAAAGCAGAAAACAGTGAAACGAAGATTGATCCTGGATTATTGCTGAAGAACGATCTTCGTTTATGACATAAATAAGAAAAATTGTTTCCTTGTGAAAGATTGAATCCTGGAAACATCATTGATCTCATATCTTCATCTAGAATAAGCAAGGATCAATCTAAGTCATGATTATTCAAGAATTTTGCAGAATCAAAGACATGCTCAAATTTAAGACTAAAGCAAGATCATTCTTCAAGTGAGGCAAGTGCAAGTACAAAGGTACATGCTGTAAAGTACAAAGGTACATGATGAAAAGTGCACTACTGAATATACTTGTCATCTAGACCTGCACATGTGACTGAAATACAAGTACTCAACTCAGAACAACTGACATAAACTCAAGTACAAGTCAGCTCATCATCAACCAATTCGACGAACGATCTTGGATGTCAAGAACGTTCCTGGTTTCAGCATAATCAATCCTGCTTTATGACTGACTTTATCCAACCACTTCTTTATGACAATTGGCCCTTTCTTAACGGATATATGAGCTGTCCCAAAGGTCGATTGAAGCCTATAAATACAGCTTAAAGATAAAGAACAATATACAACTCAAAATGCCAAGAAAAGCATCAATCATTCAATCACACTCAAGTGTTTCGAAATCATTCTTTAGCTTGCAGTTTCTAAAACTTTGAGTTGAGTTAGAATCAGTACCAACTGAGTCCGATTTACAGAGTCTATTTCTCAAACAAGAGTTGAGCAATACCCAAATTTTAAACCTTCTCTAAATCATCACTTTGTAAACTCAAGGTTATTTTGTTAACATAAACTTGAGTAGTGTGTAAAATTCTTTTATGTTTTAAAAGGTAGTTCGAAAAAATCCTTTCTGAAATAGTTAAGGTAAACTCGAAGAAATCCTTTCTAGGTAGAAAGGTAGAAATAATGTAAAGATCAAGATTGATCTGTGAAAAATTGTGCAACAACCAAGAACAACCTTGCCTTTGAGCACATAGTGGAAAAGCTCATATTTGTGAGGACTGGACGTAATCCGTGTTTGGGTGAACCAGGATACATGCTTGCATGATTATCTCTATCTCTATCTCTGTTTATTTTATGCTATACAATCAGATTTCATATTGATTAATTTTGATATTGTTGTTTTCTACTAACCAAGATCAATCTTCGTTTATAACCAAGATCAATCTTGAGTCAAACTTTCAGTTTTAAACAGGAATTTTTTAAAAGAGGCAATTAAAATTCAAACCTCCTTCCTTATAATTGACTTTGTTACTTCAATTGATATCAGAGTCAGTCTCTAAGGATTAAGCACACAAAATGTGTTAGAGAAAAGATTCAGGAAGAAAAAAGTCAAAAGCTAAATACATAGCTGAAGGAGGGTCTTCAAACAGATCACCATAGTTTGATGGTTCAGATTATTATTTCTGGAAGGGCAAAATGCAATTGTTCCTAAAGTCACAAGATACTGGTATGTGGAGAATCATCACAGATGGAGACTTCATACCAAGAGTAGATCAAAACGATCCAGCATCGGCTAAAAAGAAAGAAATAGATTGGACAACAGATGAAAAGTCTAAGGTACTCCTAAACTCAAAAGCTCAATTATTTATATCATGTGCCTTAAGTAGGGATGAAAGTGAAAGAGTAGATGAATGTGATACTGCCAAGAAGGTATGGGACACATTGCAAATTCACCATGAAGGAACAAGCCATGTTAAGGAAACAAGAATTGACGTCGGTATTCGAAAGTTCGAATTGTTTGAAATGAATGAAGGAGAAACAATCTTCAGCTAATGTAAAAAACGAAGAACGTTCTGGAGCTTTATCAAAACCAACTGAAACTCAGTTTTTTAAATCACCTTCAAAAATCACAAAACACGCTTCTTGGTCGAAAATTGGTCAGTCTAAGATAACATTTAAAACTAAGGAAAAATTAGTTTTCGAAACTAACTCCTCAGGACCCATAATCAAGTGGGTACCTAAAAATGATATAACACATCATGCAGGATGGATCTCAAAATGTCAAGAGAAGGCCATGGTTTTTGGGCAGTGGTTGTTCAAGGCATATGACAGGTGACAAGAACTGCTTCATGTCATTTATCAAAAACGATGGAGGATCCGTAACATTTGGAAACAACGACCAAGCCAAAATCAAAGGCAAGGGAACTATAGGTAAAATAAATTATGCCAAAATCAATGATGTTCAATATGTTGAAGGATTGAAACATAACATTCTCATCATTAGTCAACTCTGTGATAATGGCTTTGAAGTTATTTTTAAACCAAACATATGTGAAGTGAGAATGGCAAATTCTGGAGAAATCATATTTTCTGCATCCAGAAAGAAAAACCTTTACATTTTATACATTGAAGAATTACTAGTTGAATCTTGTCTCATGTCCATAAATAAAGACAAATGGATATGGCATAAGAGAATTGGATATTTGAGTATGAAAACAATTTCAAAACTGTCAAATTTAGATCTTGTTAGAGGACTTCCTAAAATAAATTTTGAAAAAGATAAAATATGTGAAGCTTGTACAAAGGGAAAACAAGTTAAAATTAGTTTTCATTCAAAACAGTTCATATCAACTAAAAGACCTCTTGAACTACTTCACATTGATTTATTTGGTCCCATCAAAACCGCCAGTTTAGGAGGTATGAAATATGGATTTGTAATTGTTGATGATTTTTCGAGATACACATGGGTGTTATTTTTGAAACAAAAAGATGATGCATTTGATGCATTCAAATTTTTTTGTGAAAAGGTTCAAAATGAAAAGGAATCCAAAGTCATCAATGTAAGAAGTGATCATGGAGGTGAATTCATTAATGCATCCTTCAAAACATTTTTTGATGAACTTGGCATTTCTCATAATCTATCTTGTGCAAGAACTCCTTAAAAAATGGAGCTGTTGAAAGAAAAAATAGAACCTTGCAAGAAATGGGAAGAACGATCTTAGAAGAATCCAATGTTGAAAAATATTTATGGACTGAAGCTATAAACACTTCTTGCTATATTTTGAATCGTGTTTCAATTAGAGAAATGATAAACAAAACACCCTACGAAATCTGGAAAGATAGAAAACCAAACATTTCATATTTTCACATATTTGGTTGTTATTGCTACATTTTAAACAACAAAGAAAACTTGGGAAAATTTGATGCTAAATCGGACAAAGCTATATTTTTAGGATATTCAACAGAATCTAAGGGATCTCGTGTTTTTAATCTAAGAACTAAAACTGTTGAAATAAATGCACATTCTATTTGTTGAGTTTGATGATCTTGAGTTAAAAAAGAAATATGATGAGGAGGAAGATCAATCTGGGCAAACGCAGCAGATCATTCTCTAGGAAAACGAGATTGATAAACAATCTTCGTTTCAAACTCCTCCTAGAAGCTGGAAATTAATAAATGATCATCCTCAAAATCAAATCATTGGAGAAACAGCTGATGGCATTAGAACTAGAATGTCATTTAAAGATGATGCACACAGCAACATGGCAATGATATCTCAAGTAGAGCCAAAATCCATCAAAGAAGCAATAATTGATCAATCTTGAATCGATGCGATGAAAGAAGAACTTCTTCAATTTGAGAAAAACGAAGTCTGGAATCTTGTCCCAGATCCACAAGATCAAACAATTATTGGAACACGATGGGTTTTTAGAAACAAGCTAGATGAAGAAGGAAAAGTTATAAGAAACAAAGCGAGGTTAGTTGCTCAAGGTTATAATCAACAAGAAGGAATAGACTATGATGAAACCTTTGCTCCAGTTGCAAGGTTAGAAGCCATACACATCCTTCTTGCATATGCATCATATAATTACATCAAACTTTTTCAAATGGATGTTAAAAGTGTATTTTTAAATGGTTTTTTAAATGAACAAGTTTATGTTCGACAACCTCCAGGTTTTGAAGATCAAAAGAAACCAAATCATGTTTTTAAACTAACCAACGCCTTATATGGTTTAAAGCAAGCTCCTAGAGCTTGGTATGAAAGATTAAGCTCATTTTTTTTTATCAAAAATAATTTTTCCCGTGGAAACATTGACATAACACTTTTTAAGAAAACAAATAAAGATGATTTACTCATTGTTCAAGTGTGTGTTGATGATATTATTTTTGGATCAACAAATGAAAAAATGTGTGATGATTTTTCAAAACTCATACAAAGTGAATTTGAAATGAGTATGATGGGAGAATTGAGATATTTTTTTGGTTTACAAATCAAACAACAAAAAAATGGGATTTTCATCTCTCAAGAAAAATATATCAAGGATCTCTTAAAGAAATACAAAATGAGTGAAACCAAGATTATGTCTACTCCCATGCATCCATCATCCTCATTAGATAAAGAATATAGAGGTATGATAGGATCATTACTTTATCTAACTGCAAGTAGGCCGGACATTGTTTTTGCACTAGGCTTATGTGCTAGATTTCAATCTTCACCAAAAGAATCTCATTTAACAGCAGTCAAAAGAATTTTACGTTATCTCGTAGGTACTACTGATTTTGGCCTTTGGTATATCAAAGGTTCTCATTTTGATTTTGTAGCTTACTGCGATGCCGACTATGCTGGTGATAAAATGGAAAGAAAGAGCACAAGTGGTGCATGTCAATTCCTATGGGAAGCCTTAATAAGTTGGTCATGTAGGAAGCAAAACACAATTGCTCTATCAACCACTGAAGCTGAATATGTCTCAGCAGCAAACTGTTGCTCTCAAGTCTTATGGATTAAAAATCAACTTGAAGATTATTCAGTTAGGTACTCTTATATCCCAATATATTGTGATAATACTAGTGCGATTAATTTGTCTAAAAATCCTATTCAGCATTCAAGGTCAAAACATATTGAAATAAAACACCACTTTATTAGGGATCATGTAAGTAAAAAGGAAATTGAATTAATCTTTGTTGATACAAATAATCAATTAGCGGATATTTTCACAAAACCCCTTGTTGAAGAAAGCTTCAATTTCATTAAAGAACGACTAAAAATTGTCAAAAATCCTGGTCAGAATCGCTAAAAAACGAACCAGAACATTCTGGTCATAACGAAGAACGATCTTCGTTTCTGCCATACCGCTCAAGATCGATCTTCGATTTTCATCATCACTAACTGTTAAAATCACCTTTTTTCATCTGAAACGACTGCTGCTTTTAAAAAGTAACGGCTACCCATACTTTACCCAGCTACATGTCTTCTCTCTCCTCCTTCCCAATGCTCAACTACCCTATCAAATCAAACACACGCGTGGCACTCCATCTACTTTTTAATCAACTGCAAACACATCAAAAATGGCCATCTTCGCATCTTTCATTTTTCAAAACTGTTTCTGCAAAACCTTTCTCCTTTTTCCTCAAACTCTTCTTACTTTCAAAAATGGCTCGAACAAAAACAATGGCATACAAAAATCCCAGATCATCACCACCATCATCTCTATCACCTTCACCATTTCCATCTCCAATCCGTTCACCAACTCCTCCACCTAGACCAACACCTTCCAACACATCCTCTGAAAAAACATTTTCAGATTACCTATCCTCATCCCCAGAACCATGTCCTCAACCTCTTTCAACTAAGCTTCCTCCTTTATATCAATGTCCCACCCCTTCCTTTAGTCAATGCTCACCCCATCTTTGAAACACTATGAACCCTAGTTCCAGCACCTCATCCTCTCAACAAAGACCAATGTGCATTCAAGCAGGCATTGGAACCTCTAAAACCAAAAAAGTTGACACCACCATTTACACAATTTCTGATGATGATTTTGAACCTTCGTCACCTCCACAAAATACTAACTCATAAGCTGCTCATACTTCGCAGTCCTCAAAACCTAAATCCCCACAAATTTCAAAATCACCAGAAATTCCACAACCTCCTTCAACAACCCCAAACTCTTCTTCTAAATATATTCCAACCAAAACCAAGCACACAAAATCTCAACCAAAAAAACCTAAAACCAAATCTCTTTCCACACTATCACAGTTTTTGGCCTCAAAAAAACTCAAAATCCCACAAAAATTTCAGCAGAAACCATCTCAAGAACGTTATTCTTCTCAACCTTCAACTCAAGATCGTTCTTCCTTTCAATCTTCTCCTCAAGAACGATCTTCACCCAAACACCCAATTAACAAACGTTCTCCTCCTAAATCTCCAACCCAGAACACCACAAAAGCTTCCACACCAACAAACCCTAAATCCTCTTCCTCAAAAATTCATATTCCACCTCTAATTTCTTCCAACATCCAGAAAATATATTCTGAGAAATGGGCTCAACGTCCGATTGGCATTGGACGGGTTTTTGAATTTAAAAATCTTCAAATCGAAGGCATGTCCATCCAAAATCATACTGATGCTCTTGGCTGGACTGATTTTCTAAAAATCTCTTATTGTCATTACCCAGAAGTAATCCATAAATTTTACTGCAAAGCTGAAGCCTTTGAAGAGAAGTCTCTCGTAGTCTCAACTTTGAAAGGCGTTGAGATTCGACTTGAACCTCTAATTTTGGCTGACATTTTGAAGTTACCATCTGAAGGATTAACAATCTATGGAAAAGATTGGTACACGGCCTTAAACACTTCAAAAGAAGCTGTGTTCCAAGAACTGTTTGTTGATGGACCCACAAAATGTCTCTCAGCTGATCTCAAACCACTTCCAGAATTTTTTAACAATATCAGCCAACACAACATTCTACCTCATTGTGGCAGTCATGAATTTGTTTCTGATAATGATGCTCTTGTCATCTATCATCTTCTTCATTGCAAGAAGTTAAATCTGCCCCATCTCATCATCCAACATATGATTGCTGCCATCAAGAAAAATTATAAAAGAAATATTGTTCCTTATGGCATGGTATTCTCCAAAATTTTCAGACACTTTCAACTTCCACTTTCCACTGAATCCTCCATTATCAAAATCTCCAAATTCTCATCCAAAAGCATATCCCACATGAAACAGATTCCCATCATCCCACCCTCACCACAACCTATTTTCAATTCTCCCACCAGCAAAAGAAAAAGGTCTTCCCGAATCTCTTCTTCTCACAAACAAACTGGACCACAAGAACGTTCCTCGTTTCCTCCTATTTCCCAAAACTTACCTACTACTACTCCTACACTTCCATCTGCAATACATCCATCTATTCCGGGTGTTGCATATTCTACACTTCCAATTCATCCCACTTCAAAAATGTCTCCCATCTACCTTTCACCTCAAAAAACTACCACCTCATTAATTTTTGGAATAAGTCAATTCTTGGCTTTTCCTGATTCTGATATAGTTGGCACTTCTATTCCCATTCATTCCGCTCCCAACTCTGTTCCTCACCTCAACACCACTTTTGCCACTTTATCCACTTTTTGTACATCTACTACTCCTTCCCAAAGCATTCCAAAAGATGACCAGCAACGTCCTTCAAAAAGGACTAACCTAGAGAGGGAATCATCAGGGGCGTGTAAAAATATTCCTAGAATTTTTGCTGCAATGCAAACCATTATTGCCCGCCAAGTTCATCAAGATAAGGAGCAGGCAATTCTGCGAGACTGGATGGCAAATCAGCTTGCCCCCAAGCTTTGTAACACCCTACATTTTATGATAAACTATTTTATTAATTAAATAATATTTTAAATAATTAATTTGATGTTAAAATTATTATAAAATATATGTTAATAAATTTTGTGATTAATTTTCATTATATGGATGTTTTCTATGATGTGCTAGTTTGATACACATTATATTAAATGAGCGATATAAATAATAAATATTTTATTTTATTATATTATATTTTTTTTAAAGCAATAGTATTTTAGTGTATTATTTTGAAGAATAAGATTTTATGTGATTTTACATGTATATTTGCGCACCCAATTACTATAACATTCTTTTATGCATTTGACTAATATTAAATGTGTACTTAATTATATTTATTTGATTCTAAATATATTTTATTTTAATTATTTACTTTATAAATTATTATCTTGAGATAGTAGTAATATTGCGTTGATTTTCTTTGTTTTTATATACTTATTATGATATTGTGATTATATATATATATATATATATATATAGTATGACTTAGTAATTAATATAAAGTGTTGATTTTATACTTATTTATTTTATAATTTTGAATATTCTCTAATGATGATAGTATTTTAATGTAAGTATTTTAAAAAAAAATATCATTAGGGTGATTATTTTGAATATGAGAGTTTTGATTATTAATATATTTTAAAAGATTAATTACTTTATTTTATAAAATATTAGTTTGAAAATATTAGCAAATTTTAGTAATTAAATTATGTTAAAACAAAATGTTAAAACATTAGTTTTAGTAATTATTGGTTTTATTTAAAAATAAATAAAGGGACCAATGAGTTTTACTAACCCTAATTCTTAATAAAATAAAACAACCAAAAAGAAAAAAAAAGGGATTGCACAGGCAGCTCTAAAACAAACACAATAACAACAATCTATCATTTGGCACCGGTGATCGATAACTGTTCTAGAAAAGTTTTTCCGTTTTCGTCCAAATTTCAATATGTTGTTTTACTCATTTAACTATTCAACTAAACACAATTTTCCAGATTTTTAACAACCCGAATTTCTCACTAAAATTCTCGATTTCTCCGTTTACAGAATTTGTTATTTTGGACCGTTCTTCTTTACCGTAAGTCCGATTTGAGTGAAACCAACTGTAACACCCCGATTTTCAAAGCGAGGGTGTATTTTTTTTTCAAAAGAAATTAAACTAAAACAGAGAAATAAATAAGGAAAAGCCTTTGGATAAATAATTGAGTCATTATAATTTACAAGCAGCGGAAAAGTTTCTCAAAATATAAATCCAAAGTATTTACACAATAACAAATGGTACATGGAACCCATTCAAATAAGATGTCAACTGACAATATTAGTATAAGTACAGTTTTCCAAATTAAAATACTCCAACCCAAAAAGAAGGACGTCTAGTCCCTATACATCAACCTAATCTGATCATCCTACCAAAAAACTATACACCCCGAGTGATCTCCACGCGCCCTGTGAGATCCTCCTAACGTAGCTCCAGTCAAGCATTCCCATCCGTAGGGTACGAACCAGTAGGATCGTCCTGGCTCTCATCTGAGGGCAAAGCCCAGATTTCCACAATAGTTGTAAAGGGTCACCAACCGAAATTAACAGATAACACATAACATTTAAGTTTTAAATGCACAAAATAACCTTTCAACTAAGCATGCACCTTAAAAGGATTTCTCATATGCTAAAAGTTCATGTAATGCTTGCCAATTAAAAATGAAATCAAAATGAAGTTCTCAAACCATCAAGTAATACATAACTGACCAAAGCATTGATAAATCAATTGAACAATCGATTATCTAACTCAAAATTCAGTTTTGATGAGTCCCTGTGTTGCCAAATCGATTTCCAAATCGATTTTGGCAGTTTTGCTGAGTTCCTGCCTCTCTGCCAATCGATTTCCAAATCGATTTCTTAAAAGATTTTGAAAGATATATTTATACAATCGATTGGCAAATCGATTAGGTTAAAATAGTGAACTTCCTGCAACTCATCCAATCGATTGGGAAATCGATTTCCCTGCTTATTCTTCCAAAAATACTTAAACTAATTCAATCACACTCACACATAACTCCAAAACTTAACACTTAGCAATTCCCACACAATCACCACGACGAATTGGTTTTCGAAATAGTTTTACAATCCATCGCACTCACACACGCTAATCAATACATAACACTTAGCAATCCCAACACAATTACCACGACAATTCCTATTCAACCACTCAATCGTAAACTTGATTCAAGCACGACTCGTGTGCCAAGCACCCTAATGCAGTGCATATATGTCAAAATGCATGGACTCGGAATTCCAAACCAAAACCCTCCTCGAAGGGCCGTAAATCATAATTGTACCGCCTATCGCAGGCCAAAGTACCAATTACCGAGGTGCCACCTATCACGGGTCTGCACGATTTACTAAAAAGCGTAAACCATAAACGTACGGCCTATCACGGGCCCGTTTCGTTTACTGAGGTGCCACCTATCACGGGTATGCACGGTTTACTAAAAAGAACGTAAATTGTAAATGTACCGCCTATCACATGCCAAAGTACTATTTACCAAGGTGCCACCTATCACGGGTCTGCACAATTTACAAAAAAGCGAAAACCATAAACGTACTGCCTATCCCGGGCCCGTATCGTTTATCGAGGTGCCACCTATCACGGGTCTGCACAATTTACAAAAAAGCGAAAACCATAAACGTACTGCCTATCCCGGGCCCGTATCGTTTATCGAGGTGCCACCTATCACGGGTCTGCACGATTTACAAAAAGCATGAAAATGCATGAGCATATACTGACTTCATCCACAACAATCGTTAAGCAAATGCAGATATTAAAAGATTCCCCATTTTTAATACTCATTTAACTTAAACGATTTTCACAACAAATATTAAGCAAACAGAAATATTAAGAGATTCCCCATTCTTAATACTCTTTTGACTTAAACGATTTTCAAAATAACTTTAAGTAAACAAAAATATTAAGAGATTCCCCATTCTTAATACTCTTTTAACTTAAACGGTTTCAAAACGAATATTAAGTAAACAAGACATTAAGAGATTCCCCATTCTTAATAATCATTTAACTTAAACGATTTTCACAACAAATATTAAGCAAACAGAAATATTAAGAGATTCCCCATTCTTAATAATCATTTAACTTAAACGATTTTCACAACAAATATTAAGCAAACAGAAATATTAAGAGATTCCCCATTCTTAATAATCATTTAACTTAAACGATTTTCACAACAAATATTAAGCAAACAGAAATATTAAGAGATTCCCCATTCTTAATAATCATTTAACTTAAACGATTTTCACAACAAATATTAAGCAAACAGAAATATTAAGAGATTCCCCATTCTTAATAATCATTTAACTTAAACGATTTTCAAAACAAAACATTAAGTAAACCGAGATATTAAAATGTTCCCCATTTTTAATACTCGTTTAACTCTAATGGTTTTCAAATTCCACAACAAAGCCAACTCAAACTATTATCAAATTCAATTCACAATCCACACCAAAACACATCAAATTTCATCGGTATTAACTTAGAACACGTCAAATACAACGAACACAAATCAACACAATCTAGCACTCAAATACAACAAGTTTCATTTACTCGAAATCATACACAAATAAGTTAAAATCATCTTCCACGAAACATTCATCCATAACCAAAACCTAACTCTAAGATTTTTACCCATAAAGCCTTAGATTCATTTTCCCCCAAATCAACACTCAAACCCTAACAAAATTCTTTTCCACACAACCATAGATAAGTCCCTAAATGCAAACTAAAAGTTTGGAAGGAGCCCTTACCTTAACGTTAGCTTTAACGTGCGTTTCCGGTACCGCGAGTAAATCTGGTAAAATCTCCGCTCGCAACGCCGCTTCCAAATTAGTTCACTAGCACCGTAGTGTGGTGGTGAGCAACTTTCCCTTCTATCGCTTCGCGAAAAGAAGCTTAGATCTAGATGAAACGGGGAGGTTTGTGTTTAACGGTTTTGAAATCCCTAACACTGTTTTTCTTCGTTTTCGAATCAACGAGGAAGTATGAAGCTGAGAAATCTTCTCTCTCACACTCACCAAACCTTGGGTTTCTAATCTTGAAGAAAGGAAGCAAAGAAAACGAAAAATGGAGGAAGGAGGGATTTTGAGCGCGCGAGTAACAGAGGAGGAAGATGAAAAATCTAATTTTCTTTCCTTTCTCTTTCTTTCCTTTGTTTTTCCTTTCTTCCTTTTTCCTTCTTTCCTTTTCATACCCTTTTATTTTCCTTTTCCTTCCTTCTAATTTCCTTTCTTTTTCCCTCCAAACAAACATATATAAATATATAT
>NC_021166.2:30802696-30810834 GCF_000331145.2 Cicer arietinum
CGAGACATTAAGAGATTCCCTATTCTTAACGCCCAGTTAACTTAAACGATTTTCAAAAACAAATATTAAGTAACCGAGACATTAAGAGATTCCCCATTCTTAACGCCCAGTTAACTTAAACGATTTTCAAAACAAATATTAAGTAACCAAGACATTAAGAGATTCCCCATTCTTAATCCTCGTTTAACTTAATGGTTTTCAAATTCCACACAAAACAAACTCAAACATACTTTCAACCCACATCAAAACACATCAATTCATTTATTCACAAGATCCAACCATACACATATCAAATTTCATCAATATCAATTAAGAGTACGTCAAAAACAACGAACACAAATCGACACAATCCACTACTCAAAACACACAAGTTTCATTTACTCAAAATCTTACATACGTGAGGTAAATTCATTTTTCCAAAAACAATACTCCAATCCTAACAAAATTTGTTTCCACACAACCACAGATAAGGCCCTAGATGCAAACTAAAAGTTTGGAAGGAGCCCTTACCTTAACGTTAGCTCTAACGTACGATTACAGCACCGTGAGTAAATTCGGTAAAATCTTCGCTCGCAACGTCGCCTCCAAATTGGTCCCCTAGCATCGTGGCGTGGTAGTGAGCAACTTTCCCTTCTAACTCTTCGCGAAATGAAGCTTGGATCTAGAAGAAACGGAGGGGTTTGTGTTTGAATCTCAAATACCGTTTTTCTTCGTTTTCGAATCAAAGAGGAAGAGTGGAGTTGCGAAATCCTTGTTCTAACACTCACCCAACCTTGGGTTACTAGTCTTGAAGAAAGAAAGCAACGAAAGACGAAAATGGAGGAGAAGGGAAAATGGGGGGGTCACGCGTAGGGAGGAAGAAGATGAAATTCTTAATTTTCTTTCCTTCCTTTTTCCTTTCTTTGTTTTTCCTTCCTTTCTATTTCCTTCTTTCCTTTATATAACCTTTTCTTTTCCTTTTCCTTCCTTCTAAATTACCATTTCACCCGTAACGCATTAAATTCTCCGTAATGGATTTACCGCACTTAATTTAAATTTATTTATCGACGAGTAATTCTAAACTGTGTCAAAATAACTTTTTGATCCTATAATTCTCCGTAATATGTAGTTATTTGCTTGTATGTTTTTGTCTTTGAACCATCTTGTAATGATCGAAAGATCTTTTTGCAATATGAATGAAATATCATTATTTGGTTCAAATTTTTTAGCACATATTGAGGGGGAGTTTTTTTTAAAATAAAAAGCTCTCTGAATTATTATTAGAATCAAAATTAAAATCTAGATTAACATGTTTTGTCATCATCAAAAAGGGGGAGATTGTTAAGACAAAATCTCAATTTAATGTTTTGATGATAATTAAACAAAAGGTTAATTAAAGAATTCTAATTATGGTTCTAAGTGTTTTGGTATTTAACATGTGTATTTCAGTGTATTAAACAAGATAGGTATCAAAGCATACAAAGCAGAACTCATTGAAATCAAGAAAGCAGAAAACAGTGAAACGAAGATTGATCATGGATTATTGCTGAAGAACGAAGAACGATCTTCGTTTATGACAGAAATAAGAAAAATTGTTTCCTTGTGAAAGATTGAATCCTGGAAACATCATTGATCTCATATCTTCATCTAGAATAAGCAAGGATCAATCTAAGTCATGATTATTCAAGAATTTCGCAGAATCAAAGACATGCTCAAATTTCAGACTAAAACAAGATCATTCTTCAAGTGAGGCAAGTGCAAGTACAAAGGTACATGCTGTAAAGTACAAAGGTACATGCTGAAAAGTGCACTACTAAATATACCTGTCATCTAGACCTGCACACGTGACTGAAATACAAGTACTCAACACAGAACAACTGACATAAACTCAAGTACAAGTCAACTCATCATCAACCAATTCGAAGAACGATCTTGGATGTCAAGAACGTTCCTAGTTTCAGCATAATCACTCCTGCTTTATGACTGACTTTATCCAACCACTTCTTTATGACAGTTGGCCCTTTCTCAACGGATATATGAGTTGTCCCAAAGGTCCATTGAAGCCTATAAATACAGCTTAAAGATAAAGAACAATATACAACTCAAAGTGCCAAGAAAAGCATCAATCATTCAATCACACTTAAGTGTTTCGAAATCATTCTTTAGCTTGCAGTTTCTAAAACTTTGAGTTGAGTTAGAATTAGTACCAACTGAGTCCGATTTACAGAGTTTATTTCTCAAACAAGAGTTGAGCAATACCCATATTCTAAACCTTTTCTAAATCATCACTTTGTAAACTCAAGGTTATTGTGTTAACATAAACTTGAGTAGTTTGTAAAATCCTTTTATGTTTTTAAAGGTAGTTCGAAAAAATCCTTTCTGAAATAGGTAAGGTAAACTTGAAGAAATCCTTTCTAGGTAGAAAGGTAGAAATAATGTAAAGATCAAGATTGATCTGTGAAAAATTGTGCAACAACCAAGAACAACCTTGCCTTTGAGCACATAGTAGAAAAGCTCACATTTGTGAGGACTGGACGTAACCCGTGTTTGGGTGAACCAGGATACATGCTTGCGTGATTATCTCTATCTCTATCTCTGTTTATTTTATGCTATACAATCAGATTTCATATTGATTAATTTTGATATTGTTGTTTTCTACTAACCAAGATCAATCTTCGTTTATAACCAAGATCAATCTTGAGTCAAAGTTTCAGTTTTAAACAAGAACTTTTTAAAAGGGGCAATTATAATTCAAATCCCCCTTCCTTATAATTGACTTTGTTACTTCACATCTTGCATACGAAGCCAAACACGAAGGACATGTTCAATAAAGATGGACACTTGATGAAATTATCTAATCTTGTCTTCATCTCATTTCAACAAACACTTTATGAACTTATCTAATCATCCTATTTATCATTCAAATAATGGCACACTTATTATGTCAACAAATACAAATTTCATATTCAATCATGGACTGAAGAGCGAGAAACGATAAATAGTGGAGTGTGCATGATCAATGCCAGTAAAAAGGTGAATGTGACTTATACGGTGTGTTCAACACATTTACGAAATATGTTACATTACTTCAGATTATCCTAAAAAAGTAGTGTTATTTTATTGTAATTGGTTTGATCTGTCGAATAGAGGTACAAAAGATAACTCTAAAACTAACATCGTGTACTTTCTTATGAATAAAAGGTATCAAATGTTTGACCTTTTGTGATGGCCCAAAATGTTAGACAAGTTTATTATGTCATGTATCCATCAACACAACCGAACAAACGCGATTGGTGTGCCGCAATAAAGACAAAACCAACAAGTCGAATTGAATTAGATGATCCTGAATTGGAAGATGAAGCATATCAAGTAGATGAAATGTCCAATAATGTACATGATGTGATAGAAATTTAGTCATTAAGTCGCTTATGTAATGATTTACCAAACATTGGTGAAGATGATGATGAAGAATTTGAGGTTGAGGAAGATTCTATTCATGTTGATTTTGATGAATTCTGATGAGGATTGATATTGAATGATAGCAATAATTGGTAATAAGTAATCTTTTCTATTCCTAAATCTATTCCTAAATAAAAATATCAATACAATAGTAATTTATCTTATTGAATGACAATTTATTTCATAATTTCTATTTCTATGATATATATATATATATATCAGGAGAATGATCATTTGGTCAACCACCAACTAGTGGTAAAGCAGATATAATGAGATTGGGAACAAGTTATGTGTTGTAGGGCTCATCATACTCTTTTGAACAACCCTATTTTGGTGACTCCACCATCAACTGAGACATTATCCACTACACTTGAAGTGATATTGACAAATCATCAACATGTATCCAGAGAGGTTGGTGCCAATAATCTTACTCATCCCGACAAGGTTTATGTTCATCGCCATGATTGAATTGTCCTTATATGATTTAATTAATTTATTATAATATGTTTATTCCTTGGGTAGAATCTTGAATTGCTATTACCATTATATTAAACAAAGTATCAAACGTTATAAAATTTGGGGTGAAATAAGAAAGTTAAAGATCAGAATGATTGACATCTTTTTTTTTATGCTTTTAAAGTAAGTAATATTGTATGAAATATTTAAATTTTTTATTTTTCTTTAAAGTGTCTTTTAAATTTTATTTTAGTGCAATTTTTTATTTGTAAAATATGTGTATGTGGAAGGTCGAGCATAAACTACATGTGATGAATGTTTTTTATAAAAGATGTATTATCCGTTTCTCTAATTTGCAACAAGATATACGCAACAACATGGAATGTCCCAAATGGATTGGAGAGTCTGTTTGAAAAAAGTTGTGTAGCAATGACAATCAAATAAATTTAAAATATATATATATATATATATATATATATATATATATATATATATATATATGAGGAAAAAAATAGAGCATCAGATGGTGGCAAAAGCACTCATAGAGGAAATTCCATTAATTTTCAAGGAACTAGACGACAAATGGTATAATTATTTTATTTATTAATTATTTTATTTTTCTAATTATTTATTTTGTTATTTCAGTAATTTTTTTTTTTTGTTTCATATTATTTTAGGAGTAGGAGGTTGGAAAATTAGTCCAAGATTACGAGGTGTTCAATGTAAGACCCAAAATTTTCTAAACTCTAATTTATGTAGTTTTGTTGTATTTTGTGTTGAACTGCTTAGGCTATTAGTCCAACTTTTATTTTATGAAATTAAGTACCAAAAATATATTTTGTTAGAGTTAGTAATATGTTTAATATATATTGGAGACCCAATTAAAATTATTTATTGGAGAATAATTTAATTAAGTTACGGAGAATTTATTATCAATAAAATTTTTAAGACGTCACATGTCACTGATAAATTCATCTGTCAGTTGAGTTGCGATGAAAATAGATATTTTTACTAAAGTAAATTGATAAATGAGTGATGTAATGTTTATAAGAGTGATTAAATAATGTAATGATGATTTTAGTAAAAATTTAAATATTTAATTATAATAATTTTTTTTGTAAGTTAAAAAAAAAAAAACTCAACCCCCTTTTTAAAAACCATCATTGTCTCCCTCCCCTTGAGTTCACTCCTTCCAGTTTTTTTCTCTCTTTATGCAAAAAATAAAATAAAATATAAGTGTGAGTGTTGGTTAGTTGAAGAAGAAAATCTTTATTTCTCTACTAGATTTCAAGAAGTGTTAGGAAGAAAAGTTGCTACTTTCTACAAAGTGGTGCTATTGATATAGTTTTTGAGGTGAGAAACTTTTCTTTTACTTTCGCTCTCTTCATGGAAGAAATTACCAAGTCTTTGTAGAAAGTGTTGTCATTTTATTCCCTTGTAAAAGTCAAGAGTCATCTCATATTAAAACTTGTTTAAGACTAGAATTTGAAAACAAATTGAAAACCTCATTCCTTTCTCCTTGTTTCAGAAATGAAATGGCTTGACGAAGGATGTTTACTTTCAAAATTTCTAGGTTCTTAAAGCTGTTAATAATGTGTATTGTTATTGGTGTTTTGAAAAAAAAAATTAATCCTTGTTATTGATGTTGTTAATAATGGTTAGAAAAAAAGAAATTGATTTTTGATGTGTTTAAGTTATGTAATGAGTTGTTTTCAAAAAAATGAGTTTGAATTGAAGTTGAAACTTTACAAGAAAATTTAGAGTTGTTAAAGTGGTGAAAATGTTCAAATTTTAACTAAGTTAATGAGTTTGATTCAAGAGTTAAATTGTGAAATTAATATGTTTGGAGTAAAAAATGTTACTCTTTTAATTATTCTTGGATTGAGTTTAAAGAAGAAATTTAGAGCACTTTATTTATTCAAATTTGTGTGCTCTTATAATGGTTGAGTGATATAATTTGAAAGATAAAAAGATTTTTTTCCATAAAGATTTGAATTGTTGAGTGTGTGTATGTGTGATTTGAAAAATATTGGTTTTTATTTAGTTTTAAATAAATAATGTATCAATTGATTTTACAAGTTGTGTGTGAAAATGATTTAATTTTGGAATTATTATCTGGTTGGATAAATTTTGGTAGTGAACAATTTTTTATAAATCTTTATGTTTATGTAGTTAGCTCCTTGAGTCTCCAAAAAAGAATCGAGACCGCTGACACCGATTTAGCGGTAGAGAGAACTCTAAAATATTAATGTTGTTGTGGTGAAAAAAAAATAATTTTCTTAGTTTATGCCTTTCCAAAGGTAGTTGTTATGGTTGATGATCAAGAATGTATACATGTTTTTAACAACTCTTTGAATTTGTGTTTAAAATAAATTAGTCAGTTGTGGATTCAAGCTTTATATGTATACTTTCAATCTTATACACATTACATTGTGGGTTCAAGAAGTTAGTTGTTATTAACGTGATTATGTATTCATGATTGAAGTTAGTTGTTATGGTTGATGATCAAGAATGTATACATGTTTTTAACAAATCTTTGAACTTGTGTATAAAATAAATTAGTGATCTGTGGATTCAAGTTTTATATGTATACTTTCAATCTTATACACATTACATTGTGGGTTCAAGAAGTTAGTTGTTATTGACGTGATTATGCATTCATGATTTGATAATAGAGTTGCTACATGTTATGAATTTTATTGATGAGTATATGTCTTGAGTATGTTCTGTGAAAAGTATGAAAAATTATTAGTGTTTAATGAGTATTAAAATATGAGTCTTTTATTAGTTGTATTTACATAATGATTGTTGTGAAAAGAGTTAGAGTATGTTCATGCATTTCATAGTTAGTGGTGACAATGATGGGCCACAATGTTAGTGGTGACCCCGATGAGCCACAGGGTGGTTCCATGAGTTGATTGGTCCATTTTATCCTTACGAGGATTTTTTAGTCGTTTAGGTTTGTGATAGACTGCACTCTGGTAAATCATATTGATATGTGATAGGTAATACCTCAGATCTTCTTTCATACTCTTGCTTGATTTGAGTTGAAAAGGATTTGAGTTGTTTTTGGATCTTCACACGTTTTTAATTCAACTAAGTCTTCTTCTCATGCCTAATTCTTTCAATTTCAGTAGTTGACTTTTCATCAAAGGCATTGACTTTCTTGTTGGAGTAAGATGATGTGTTTCTTGAATAATGATAGTTAGAGGTAAAATTGCATGACTTAGAATTAGTGGCATTGGACAAATCACCTTGTTGAAACTTCAGAGTCAGTGCAACATTAGAGGTTGCATATTAGAGGCAACATTTGGAGTGTGTTGCACCATTTTGATCAGCGAACAGTGAGCTTTGAATTTATGATTTGAACAATCTCTTCAGAGTTAATTATACCTTGATATGAACTCTTCATATGCATGTTGAGTTTGTGAACATCAGAGGCATGCAAAGACTTCAGAACCATGCTTCAAGTTCAGTCTTCAAAGTCAGTCTTCAAACTCAGTTTCAAAGTCATTCTTCACATGCAGTTATCAGACCTAGTCTTAAAACCCAAAATCAGGCCTAGACATCAGACCCACACATCAGATGCAATCTTCTTAACCTTCAGAAGCACGTTACTTTCAGAGGCATATGTTAAGAGGCAAACACATATACTATAAGACCCATAATTTTAAAGTACCATTTATGTATTTTTGGTGTATTTTGGATTTTGGCTCGGAGGCTTTTAAGCCAAAGTTAATAATATTTTGGAGATATTTATTAAAAGTAAGTAATATATATGTGTAAATATATATTTATGTTTATATGTGTTTGTTTGGGGGGAAAAAGAAAGGAAAACTAGAAGGAAGGAAAAGGAAAAGAAAATAATATATAAAGGAAGGAAGGAAAATGGAAGAAAGGAAAAACAAAGGAAAGAAAAAGAAAGGAAGGAAAACTTCAAAACTTCATCTTCTTCCTCTAACCGTGACCCATTTTTCTCCCTCCTCCATTTTTCGTTTTCGACGCTTTCTTTTCTTCAAAACTAGTAACCCAAGGTTGGGTGATATATAAAGGAAGGAAGGAAAATGGAAGAAAGGAAAAACAAAGGAAAGAAAAAGAAAGGAAGGAAAACTTCAAAACTTCATCTTCTTCCTCTAACCGTGACCCATTTTTCTCCCTCCTCCATTTTTCGTTTTCGACGCTTTCTTTTCTTCAAAACTAGTAACCCAAGGTTGGGTGAGAGTTAGATCAAGGTTTTCGCAACT
>NC_021166.2:30810878-30811390 GCF_000331145.2 Cicer arietinum
AGGTAAGGGCTCCTTCCAAACTTTTAGTTTGCATTAGGGACTTATCTGTGGTTGTGTCGGAAATAATTTGTTAGGGTTTACTGTATCGATTTGGGGAAAAACGAAACTAATGCGTTATGGGTAAAACCTTAGAGTTAGGTTTTGTTTATATTGATGAATGTTTCGTGGTAAATGAATTTGAAGTCTTTGTGTATGATTATGAGTAAATGATATTTGAGGTATCTGGGTGTTATGTTGTGTTGATTGTGTTCGTTGTATTTGGCGTGTCCATACTCGATGTTTGTTAATTGGTGTGTTTGTTGTGAAATATGGTTTGAATGTGAGAGTATGTTTGAGTTTGTTCTGTGGAATTTGAAAACCATTAGCGTTAAACGAGTATTAAAATTGGGGAATCTTTTAATACCTCGGTTTACTTAATGTGCATTTGAGGAAAAGGTTTAAGTTAACTGGGCGTTGAGAATGGGGAATCTCTTAATGTCTCGGTTACTTAACTATCGTTTTTGAAAATCGTT
>NC_021166.2:30820415-30832410 GCF_000331145.2 Cicer arietinum
TGAACTGTTGGTTCATTTTTGTTGTGTAGTAATGTGTTATAAATGCTAAGTGTTATGTATTGGAATTTGCTGATAACTTTTTTAATTGCAATTCCATTTTGAATTCGTAGATGTTTTATTTATTTTGTTAGTGTTATGTTTTGGAATTTGGTGATAACATGTTTGATTGCAATACCATTTCGAAATCCATGATGTTGTATTAATTGTGTTGAAAATGCTAAGTGTTATGTGTTGATTGGTGTGTGTAAGTATGATGGTTATCGAGATCCCAATTGCCGTGGTAATCGTGTAGGAATTGCTAAGTGTTAGGTTGTGAACTTGATTAGGAATGACTTGAGTAAATGCATGAATTTTTGGAAAAACGATCAGGGAAATCGATTTCCCAATCGATTGGATGAGTTGCAGGAAGTTCACCATTTTGACCCAATCGATTTGCCAATCGATTGTATAAATATATCTTTCAAAATCTTTTACGAAATCGATTTGGAAATCGATTGGCAGAGAGGCAGGAACTCAGCAAAACTGCCGAAATCGATTTGGAAATCGATTTGGCAACCCAGAGACTCATCAGAACTGACAAAATCGACTTAGAAATCGATTTGGTCATGCAAAAACTCAGCAGAACTGACCAAATCAATTTGGCAATTGATTGGCTCAGCAAAAGTCCTTATTTTGAGTTAGATAATCAATTTCTCAATTGATTTATCAATGTTTTGGTCAGGTATGTATTACTTGATGGTTTGAGAACTTCATTTTGAGTTCATTGTTAATTGACAAGCATTATATGAACTTTTAGCATATGGAAAATCCTTTTAAGGTGCATGCTTAGTTGAAAGGTTATTTTGTGCATTTAAAACTTAAATGTTATGTGTTATCTGTTATTTTCGGTTGGTGACCCTTTACAATTATTGTGGAAATCTGGGCTTTGCCCTCAGATGAGAGTCAGTACGATCCTACCGGTTCGTACCCTACAGACGGGAATGGAGGTGGGAACGCGTGATTGCAGTTACATTAAGAAGATCTCACGGGGCGCGTGGAGATACTCAGGGTGTATAGCTTTTTGGTAGGATGATCAGATTAGGATGATGTATAGGAACTATGTGTCCTTCTTTTTGGATTGGAGTATTTTTAGTTGGAAAACTGTACTTATACTAATATTGTCAGTTTGACTTTTTACTTGAATGGGTTTCATGTACCATTTGTTGTTGTGTAAATGTTTTGGATTTATAATTGAAAAAACTCTTCCGCTGTTTGTAAATTATAATGACTCAATTATTTATCCAAAGGCATTTTCTGATTTAAATCTTTGTTAGTTTTTAATTACTTTTAAAAAAAAAATATACCTTCGCTTTGAAAAACGGGGTGTTACATATACTTTATGTTCCTTTGATCTCATCATCTATTGACTTTCCTTTGGTACCTTCCTCTGATTTTCTTCTTCCAATTTTTGCATACTTAATGAAGCCATTAATTAAAATTTATTGTTCTCATAAAATATTTTTGTTAACATCAAAACTATAAGTGAAAAATCAACTTGGTTCCAACATATGTTGTTTTCCAGCAAGACAATGAGCACAAGTTTATAGAGGTGTACCTTTCACTGAAATATGATTTTTCTTATCAAGGATATTGAGTCATTTCTCACTCAAGTGACCAAAGCACATATGCCATAAATCATAGGATACATCTTCAAGTGCATTCACTTCTTCCTTGGATACCTTGACAAACATCCTGTAGAGAGAAGTAGAATTTTACTCATTTGCTACCAATAGAGACCCTTTGGTAATTTTACATATACCACCACCACCAAAGTAAGTGTGATAACTCTCAATATTCAAAGCTTTCACCAAAATCAAGTTGAGGTGAATATTTGGAACATGTCTAACATTCTTCAATTGAAACCTGCACCCAACTCTAGTTTCAACCCAAACATCGCTCATACCAATAATTTTACATAGTCCTTCATTTCTCATTTTTACGATGTCAAAATCAATATTGTAAGATCAGAAGAAATCACACATATGAGTAACATGATATGAGGCTTCCACTATAATAATTAATGGGTACACAAAGTCTTCCTAGTAACACTTAAGAACATCAATCAACATATAGTCACCACCATAGGTGGAAACCAAACAATAACACAACCTTCCACAAAAGTGGATATTTCAAATTCATTTGTAGAGAAGGTAAAACTACTATCAATTCATATCAAAACAATAAACTCCGTGATAGAAAAAACATACTGAAGTTGTAGACAAGCAACAAACCCATCTACCACCAAAACTTGTTTTTTCTTCCTCTATCTGTAGAATTGTGCCACTTCAGTTTCTTCTTCCCTTTCAAAATTAGTGCTTCATCACTTTCAAACTGTGAATTTTAATTCCATAGTTACCACAATATGGCCTTCTCCCATTCACCAATTACACACTCACATTCTTTTTTTTAATAATAATAACAAAATTATAATAAAACTAGTGGGCCTCGTTAAGGGGGTGAAATCACCTAACAAAAGCATGGTCAATATCAATCATAATTATAGCGTAGTGGTCGAATGAACGATCAATATATTGAATTGTTTATTGTGTTGTCCATGCAAGTAGGGACTCACAAACTGCTAGCTATAGTAAAAAGGATTTTAGGGCATTGATATTCCTAAGCAAGGCTAGAAATTCGAATCCAAACTTTTGACGTGGTTTAATGTTGAATGGAGTTGCACCTTAGGCCATATAATACAACCATGAAGGTTGTTCTTGTAGGTTCCCAATCGTGTTCATAGAGAAGTGAAATCACAATGAGCAATCGTAAAAAAAAATCATAAAAAATCAAACATGTAAAAACATAATTCTTTTTTTAAGAACCAAAATGCGGTTTCATCTCGCTGATAGCCCTCTCATCCTAAGGGTGACCTTTCCTTTAGGGGTGACTTCATCTAACAGATAACTCTCTTCTCCCAATCTCACAACACATCATAACACATCAACTATGGAGCTTACATCTCGTTGATATCCCTCTCATCCTATGGATGACATATCTCATTGGTGCGACTCCATCTAATGGGTAGCTCTCCCCAATCAAAATGATGTAATTAGGTGCACCTACCTCCATCAACGATTTCATAATTATAACAACGATTTTCAAAACACATATTTATAGATCATTTCTCATTTCATCGTAACTCATGGAAAATAAATTCAAATGTGCATCAATTTAATATTTAAATATTTTATAACTCATAAATAATTTAAACTATAAAAATATTATATAACAAAGAAAATAAGTAAAATAATAAATATAGAAAATAAGTAAATATAGAAAATAATAAATATAGAAAAAATTCAAAGGTTGTGTTCTCCAATTTTTAAATAAATACTTTAACATAGAAAATAAGTAAAATAATAAATATAGCACAATAAAAATATGTGATAATGATCGTCGTCTACTCACAACTACGGAGAATCGAATTATAAGTTTGTTCTCTAACAACTCATAGAGTAGCAGACAAGACTTCAACTAACAAATCTGAGTATCAAAATATTCCTAGGACTTTAGAAAAAATATTCTAAAGTTTAACTAACTCTAGGAAACCATAAAAATCCTTTAAATCCACTCTAAGCACCAAAATAACTTTTTTTAAACAAAACTACATTTTTCTAGAGATTTATTCTTAGCATTAGAGTTTTGTATTTACATAAAATAGTTTCAATAAACACCTTACAAAGAATGGGTACTCTTTTCATTTCTTAACTCACTAACTATAATCTCAAAATCCTAACCAAGAGCATTTGTAGGAGTATGAAAAGTTATGTTTTTTGAGATGTTAAATTCATTTTTAATGGTTGAGGGTTTATATGTGCAAATTTATTTTGTGAGGTGAGAAGAAGAGGAGAAAAAAGAAGAGGAAAAAAAAATAAGGGAGGGATTGATGCTGCCAAGAGTAAAGAAAGAGGGAAAAAGTTCAATGTAAAAATAAAGGTGATCCAAAAAATTTGAGTTTGATTTGTTTTATTTATTTATTTATTAATATTATTAATTTTTTTTAATGAAACATATCATTTCACATGTGTCGTGGGTTCGAACTTTTGAAGCAACACATCCATAATCATGTCCCAATAGTACTATTACTACATTGCAAAAGATATGTCAACTTATCATACTTAGAAAATAGTTTAAATTTGTAGAAAAAATATAAATTTTATTTAGAGAAAGGATGTTACGTTGCATAACTTTTCTTCAAAATACCTTTTAATTATATGTTATATAGATATAGATATAAATATAAATATAAACTAGATAGATAATATATATATATATATAATTAAAAACCAATTATACTTTGTCTAAAAGTGATTTTAATTAATTAAAAATTTTATTTGTAAGTTTGGTAACATATACGTTATCTGTTTGGATTAACGTTTTTAAATGTACTTTTGAGTAAATTTAATTTTGTAAATGTATTTATAGTTAAAATTAAATTTTCTCTAATGTAATTTATGTTTGAATATTTTTTCTACAAACGTCATTTTATAAAATAAATTTTATTTAAATTATATAATTAAATAAACTTTTAAAAATGTATTTACTAAAAAAAGATATATATTTTATTATAATATAATATGATTTAATTTGTGGTTAGTGTAATTTTCAAGAGAACACAAACATAATATCAATCCAATTTTCTAATATAAAATTATATTTAGAGTTACAAATTAAAACAAACATACTAGTATTCTTTAACTTTGATAATTTATATGCTAAAAAACACTTTGTTAACTTCTGATTTGAATTAATAACGAGAAGATCATGTGACATAATCGATAATATTACCTTTTCTTTTTACATAAATAATGAATAATATACTCAATTTATAAAAAATAATTTAAATTATGTAAAAAAATTAAAGAAAAATCACATAATAAATAATTTTTTTAGAATATTTTTTATTTATCTATCTATCTATTGTTATTTGGAATTTCTAAACTATTCGTCTGGAAATCTTTTAAAACTATTATGGTGAGAATTTCTATTCTTTTCATAAAAAAAAAATCTCATCACGTTTCCACCGCCTTATATTTAGAAAAAACACGTCAAACTGTTTCTTTTTTATTTGCATCATCACCGTTAAATTTCCACCATGTGCGTTATCTCAGCCGTCTATCCTGACTTTGTCTTCTATATATAATTTTCTATCAAACCACAGAGTAAACGTGTTCTATTGTTTGTTCTTGTTTTGTGTTTTACTCGTTTGTGATGATTTCGATTTCTTCTAGCCCTAGTTCTTGTTTGTTCCGATTTCTTGATACTCGTTGCTCCGATTACTTGCTTCTTGATGGCTCGATTTCAGGGTTTTCTATTAAAGGAGATTCTTATGGATTTGCCTATTGATATACCATTCCTTTTCAGAATGTTGATATCAAGAATTTCACAATTCTCTTGACTCCCCTTTTACAAATCGGTTATCAAGAATTATTTATATAATTTTTTGGATATAGTTCTTCATAATTTGATTGATAATCGAGATACGCGTTTATCCGTTTTGCAGCGATCTAAAGTCTGAGTACAAAGGATAAGAACGGAGAACGCATCCAGATAGACAAATCAAGTTTCTTCAATAAGTCGTTCTTTTATTTTTAGACGTTTTGCAAGACATGGTCATCAATCATCACCCCTGGTTGAATTTACTGAATTTAATTTCTTCACTGAATTGTATTATTTTCCTATTATGACTTTGAATGTTTTGATCTCCATACATGTGAATTGAAACATGAATCTTTTTTTCTGCTGTTTAGGGTGTTTTGAAGTAAAATAACGGTTTACTTTTGTACACTCTTCTTGGATTGTGAATTATTTTCCTATTATGACTTTGAATGTTTTGATCTCCATACATGTGAATTGAAACATGAATCTTTTTTCTGCTGTTTAGGGTGTTTTGAAGTAAAATAACGGTTTACTTTTGTACACTCTTCTTGGATTGTGAATTATTTTCATTTCATCTCTGAGTTTTTATTGCTAATGTTCTTGATTTACTCCTCTATGATTTCCACTTGTGAAACTTTCGGCTTGGTGTTGGTGGTTTTGGAGAGAATGGGACAGTGTGGTGAGCCTATCTAATTGGCGACTTGGTTTGGAGAATTATGCTATTTGTCACCAACTATTTGTCACAGTGGAACCATTCTGATTATCTGTTCGCTGGGAAAACTTTGTTGGGAGAGGTTTCTGTTATCATCTTTTACTCATTAGTTGTTTTTGTGGTTATTTGTTGGGAGAGGTTTCTGTTATCATCTTTTACTCATTAGTTGTTTTTGTGGTTATTTGTGATATACAATGATACTCCTAATAAGATATCCTCTGTTACAGTGGCCCTAGGATTCATCTGTGGTAAGAATAAGCCAAAATTGTGTCATTTCATATGGAGTACATGATCTTGCAATGGAAATTTGTTCCAATGATTCATAAGCTCTTGCAGGCTGTGTCGAATACTTTTAGCTGTTGCTAGGTTTTAATTCGGCCATCTTTACTCAGAATCTTCACATTTCATTATTTGTTTGATACTCGGCATGCACTTTTGTCAGTTCATTTGAGTTTTCTGTGTGGAAGTTACAGGGGAGATAGCCTATGATTGTGTAGTTTGCTGTGGAACTCGTGGCAGGAAGAGGTTCATTTCTCACACACTCTTAGGATAAAAACGGTCATTTTGTACTTACATATCTAATATATTATTGTTTTGGGATATTTGTACTTTGATGGAGTGCCTTGCTGGTTTTGGATTTTTTGTGTTGCTGTTTCAGCAAGATTCTAGAGTGTTGAAGCATACAAGATTCTAGAGTGTACCTTTTTCCCTCACCGAGGATGTGGAATTAAGGATAAGTTGGTTTGTCATTTGTTTGTTCTGTTGATTTGCCATTTCCTTTGTAATATTTTTTTTTCTATTTTCTTGTTAATTGTGATACTTAGGAGTAAGGTTAAGAATAATAGTATCCTCTGTTACAGTGGCCCTAGGATTCATCTGTGGTAAGAAGAAGCCAAAATTGTGTCATTTCATATGGAGTACATGATCTTGCAATGGAAATTTGTTCCAATGATTCATAAGCTCTTGCAGGCTGTGTCGAATACTTTTAGCTGTTGCTAGGTTTTAATTCGGCCATCTTTACTAAGAATCTTCACATTTCATTATTTGTTTGATACTCGGCATGTACTTTTGTCAGTTCCTTTGAGTTTTCTGTGTGGAAGTTACAGGGGAGATAGCCTATGATTGTGTAGTTTGCTGTGGAACTCGTGGCAGGAAGAGGTTCATTTCTCACACACTCTTAGGATAAAAACTGTCATTTTGTACTTACATATTTAATATATTATTGTTTTGGGATATTTGTCCTTTGATGGAGTGCCTTCCTGGTTTTGGATTTTTTGTGTTGCTGTTTCAGCAAGATTCTAGAGTGTTGAAGCATACAAGATTCTAGAGTTTACCTTTTTCCCTCACCGAGGATGTGGAATTAAGGATAAGTTGGTTTGTCAATTTTTTGTTCTGTTGATTTGCCATTTCCTTTGTAATATTTTTTTTCTATTTTCTTGTTAATTGTGATACTTAAGAGTAAGGTTAAGAATAATAGTATTATCTGTTACAGTGGCCCTAGGATTCATCTGTGGTAAGAAGAAGCCAAAATTGTGTCATTTCATATGGAGTACATGATCTTGCAATGGAAATTTGTTCCAATGATTCATAAGCTCTTGCAGGCTGTGTCGAATACTTTTAGCTGTTGCTAGGTTTTAATTCGGCCATCTTTACTAAGAATCTTCACATTTCATTATTTGTTTGATACTCGGCATGTACTTTTGTCAGTTCCTTTGAGTTTTCTGTGTGGAAGTTACAGGGGAGATAGCCTATGATTGTGTAGTTTGCTGTGGAACTCGTGGCAGGAAGAGGTTCATTTCTCACACACTCTTAGGATAAAAACGGTCATTTTGTACTTACATATCTAATATATTATTGTTTTGGGATATTTGTCCTTTGATGGAGTGCCTTGCTGGTTTTGGATTTTTTGTGTTGCTGTTTCAGCAAGATTCTAGAGTGTTGAAGCATACAAGATTCTAGAGTGTACCTTTTTCCCTCACCGAGGATGTGGAATTAAGGATAAGTTGGTTTGTCATTTTTTTGTTCTGTTGATTTGCCATTTCCTTTGTAATATTTTTTTGTTAATTGTGATACTTAGGAGATAGGTTAAGAATAATAGTATCCTCTGTTACAGTGGCCCTAGGATTCATCTGTGGTAAGAAGAAGCCAAAATTGTGTCATTTCATATGGAGTACATGACCTTGCAATGGAAATTTGGTCCAATGATTCATAAGCTCTTGCAGGCTGTGTCGAATACTTTTAGCTGTTGCTAGGTTTTAATTCGGCCATCTTTACTAAGAATCTTCACATTTCATTATTTGTTTGATACTCGGCATGTACTTTTGTCAGTTCCTTTGAGTTTTCTGTGTGGAAGTTACAGGGGAGATAGCCTATGATTGTGTAGTTTGCTGTGGAACTCGTGGCAGGAAGAGGTTCATTTCTCACACACTCTTAGGATAAAAACGGTCATTTTGTACTTACATATCTAATATATTATTGTTTTGGGATATTTGCCCTTTGATGGAGTGCCCTGCTGGTTTTGGATTTTTTGTGTTGCTGTTTCAGCAAGATTCTAGAGTGTTGAAGCATACAAGATTCTAGAGTGTACCTTTTTCCCTCACCGAGGATGTGGAATTAAGGATAAGTTGGTTTGTCATTTTTTTGTTCTGTTGATTTGCCATTTCCTTTGTAATATTTTTTTGTTAATTGTGATACTTAGGAGATAGGTTAAGAATAATAGTATCCTCTGTTACAGTGGCCCTAGGATTCATCTGTGGTAAGAAGAAGCCAAAATTGTGTCATTTCATATGGAGTACATGACCTTGCAATGGAAATTTGGTCCAATGATTCATAAGCTCTTGCAGGCTGTGTCGAATACTTTTAGCTGTTGCTAGGTTTTAATTCGGCCATCTTTACTAAGAATCTTCACATTTCATTATTTGTTTGATACTCGGCATGTACTTTTGTCAGTTCCTTTGAGTTTTCTGTGTGGAAGTTACAGGGGAGATAGCCTATGATTGTGTAGTTTGCTGCGGAACTCGTGGCCGGAAGAGGTTCATTTCTCACACACTTTTAGGATAAAAACGGTCATTTTGTACTTACATAGCTAATATATTATTGTTTTGGGATATTTGTCCTTTGATGGCGTGCCTTACTGGTTTTGGATTTTTTGTGTTGCTGTTTCAGCAAGATTGTAGAGTGTTGAAGCATACAAGATTCTAGAGTGTACCTTTTTCCCTCACCGAGGATGTGGAATTAAGGATAAGTTGGTTTGTCATTTTTTTGTTCTGTTGTTTTTCCATTTCCTTAGTAATATTTTTTTGGCTTATTTGCAGTTTTGGTCCCCCTATTTTAACTGAATCGCGAAAGTAGTCCTCTCATTTTGTTTCTCCTCAGTTTTGGTCCCCAAGCAGAATTTTGGTACAAAACTTGATAAAATTTCATTTTTTTTGCATTTATTTAAGTCACACAATGCCTCAAGATCTCATTGCAACAATTGTACCTGACATATATGACCATAAATTGTGTACTACGGCTTTAAAAAATAAAATTTCATCAAGTTTTTGACTAAAATTATGTTTGAGGGACCAAAACTGAGGAGAAATAAAATGGAGGGACTACTTTTACAATTCAGCTAAAATAGGGGATCAAAACTGCAATTAAGCCTATTTTTTTTCTATTTTCTTGTTAATTGTGATACTTAGGAGTAAGGTTAAGAATAATAGTATCCTCTGTTACAGTGGCCCTAGGATTCATCTGTGGTAAGAAGAAGCCAAAATTGTGTCATTTCATATGGAGTACATGATCTTGCAATGGAAATTTGTTCCAATGAATCATAAGCTCTTGCAGGCTGTGTCGAATACTTTTAGCTGTTGCTAGGTTTTAATTCGGCCATCTTTACTAAGAATCTTAACATTTCATTATTTGTTTGATACTCGGCATGCACTTTTGTCAGTTCCTTTGAGTTTTCTGTGTGGAAGTTACAGGGGAGCTAGCCTATGATTGTGTAGTTTGCTGTGGAACTCGTGGCAGGAAGAGGTTCATTTCTCACACACTCTTAGGATAAAAACGGTCATTTTGTACTTACATATCTAATATATTATTGTTTTGGGATATTTGTCCTTTGATGGAGTGCCTTGCTGGTTTTGGATTTTTTGTGTTGCTGTTTCAGCAAGATTGTAGAGTGTTGAAGCATACAAGATTCTAGAGTGTACCTTTTTCCCTCACCGAGGATGTGGAATTAAGGATAAGTTGGTTTGTCATTTTATTGTTCTGTTGTTTTTCCATTTCCTTTGTAATATTTTTTTTTCTATTTTCTTGTTAATTGTGATACTTAGGAGTAAGGTTAAGAATAATAGTATCCTCTGTTACAGTGGCCCTAGGATTCATCTGTGGTAAGAAGAAGCCAAAATTGTGTCATTTCATATGGAGTACATGATCTTGCAATGGAAATTTGTTCCAATGATTCATAAGCTCTTGCAGGCTGTGTCGAATACTTTTAGCTGTTGCTAGGTTTTAATTCGGCCATCTTTACTAAGAATCTTCACATTTCATTATTTGTTTGATACTCGGCATGCACTTTTGTCAGTTCCTTTGAGTTTTCTGTGTGGAAGTTACAGGGGAGCTAGCCTATGATTGTGTAGTTTGGTGTGGAACTCGAGGCAGGAAGAGGTTCATTTCTCACACACTCTTAGGATAAAAACGGTCATTTTGTACTTACATATCTAATATATTATTGTTTTGGGATATTTGTCCTTTGATGGAGTGCCTTGCTGGTTTTGGATTTTTTGTGTTGCTGTTTCAGCAAGATTCTAGAGTGTTGAAGCATACAAGATTCTAGAATGTACCTTTTTCCCTCACCGAGGATGTGGAATTAAGGATAAGTTGGTTTGTCATTTTTTTGTTCTGTTGATTTGCCATTTCCTTTGTAATATTTTTTTTCTATTTTCTTGTTAATTGTGATACTTAGGAGTAACGTTAAGAATAATAGTATCCTCTGTTACAGTGGCCCTAGGTTCATCTGTGGTAAGAAGAAGCCAAAATTGTGTCATTTCATATGGAGTGCATGATCTTGCAATGGAAATTTGTTCCAATGATTCATAAGCTCTTGCAGGCTGTGTCGAATACTTTAAGCTGTTGCTAGGTTTTAATTCGGCCATCTTTACTAAGAATCTTCACATTTTATTATTTGTTTGATACTCGGCATGTACTTTTGTCAGTTCCTTTGAGTTTTCTGTGTGGAAGTTACAGGGGAGATAGCCTATGATTGTGTAGTTTCCTGTGGAACTCGTGGCAGGAAGAGGTTCATTTCTCATACACTCTTAGGATAAAAACGGTCATTTTGTACCTACATATCTAATATATTATTGTTTTGGGATATTTGTCCGTTGATGGAGTGCCTTGCTGGTTTGGGATTTTTTGTGTTGTTGCTTCAGCAAGATTCTAGAGTGTTGAAGCATACAAGATCCTAGAGTGTACCTTTTTCCCTCACCGGGGATGTGGAATTAAGGATAAGTTGGTTTGTCATTTTTTTGTTCTGTTGATTTGCCATTTCCTTTGTAATATTTTTTTTCTTTTTTCTTGTTAATTGTGATACTTAGGAGTAAGGTTAAGAATAATAGTATCCTCTGTTACAGTGGCCCTAGGTTCATCTGTGGTAAGAAGAAGCCAAAATTGTGTCATTTCATATGGAGTGCATGATCTTGCAATGGAAATTTGTTCCAATGATTCATAAGCTCTTGCAGGCTGTGTCGAATACTTTAAGCTGTTGCTAGGTTTTAATTCGGCCATCTTTACTAAGAATCTTCACATTTCATTATTTGTTTGATACTCGGCATGCACTTTTGTCAGTTCCTTTGAGTTTTCTGTGTGGAAGTTACAGGGGAG